>NC_137012.1:30845652-30850652 GCF_032717465.1 Coenobita brevimanus
TTATTCTCGCTGGGCAGAAGAGAGCGAGGTGGAGGGGTGCTGTCACGTGAACCCGTCTGACCTACGCTGCATACATGGTTAGAAAGTCTCCATTAACCCCTTCTATATGCAAGCGTTTATCAGTGTCGGTATATCGACCAGAAAGTCTCTATTAATCCCATCTATATGCAAACGTTATTCGGTATCTGTAAATTTGTTAGAAGGCCCCCATTAATCCTTTCTATATACAAACGTTTCTCGGCATCGGTATCTTCTTATCACCCACACGTTTTCATTCAGCTTAGACCAGGCCTCCTCTAATTTGTCTTCGAGTATTATAGTAAGATACATGAATCTAGGAAAGGGTGGCTACAAATCTATCGTCTCCAGGTCATTCTATCCTTTGCCATCCCGCTTCCTTCTCTCCAGTTTACACCCTCCTCACTCATCTACCTCTCCACCCGACCCCTCCATCTCATCCTCGGTTTCTTCCACACCCCCTCCACCTTCACCCCACTCACATACTCTCCTAGTCAGTCTCGCATTCTCCATTCTCTCTAAAAACACCAGCACATCCACGGCGCCACCACAACGTTCCATATCTTCTTTTTTGTGCCACTCTGTCTGCAGTAGTGAAGGAAATAATGCTCAGACTGATAGGATTAAGGCCTGTATTCTCGTCGGTTAAGGTGGCTCCCTGACACCTTATCCATAGCGAATTATTTTCCATAGTGTGCCTTACTACTCTCCTGTATATTGCGTATACCTTTTAAACACAATCATGGAAGGCAAAAATAACATGCAATGAATTATTAATGAGATGCAAGCAAAAATAAACCGGTAAGGAAAAGGTGTTAGGGAGCTTACTTACCTGACGAGAATACGCGACTAAAAAGATTATTCCGAATCCCAACTGATGCCAAACTCGAGGATGGACAGATGAACCCCCTGACTGCGATATGTTCCCTTCGCTAAGTATAAGGGTATGAGGGTATGATGTTTGCCTCAGTGGAATACCTAGGTGAGTCCATGGCAGCGAGAAAAAGACACACACACACACACACACACACACACACACACACACACACACACACACACACACACACACACACACACACACACACACACACACACACACACACACACACACACACACACACACACACACACACACACACACACACACACACACACACACACACACACACACACACACACACACACACACACACACACACACACACACACACACACACACACACACACACACACACACACACACACACACACACACACACACACACACACACACACACACACACACACACACACACACACACACACACACACACACACACACACACACACACACACACACACACACACACACACACACACACACACACACACACACACACACACACACACACACACACACACACACACACACACACACACACACACACACACACACACACACACACACACACACACACACACACACACACACACACACACACACACACACACACACACACACACACACACACACACACACACACACACACACACACACACACACACACACACACACACACACACACACACACACACACACACACACACACACACACACACACACACACACACACACACACACACACACACACACACACACCTAGGTCTGCTTGATCAACTCTCTGACCCTGGGGATGCCTTCTTCATTCTTTAATATTTTCTTCCAGTTTTATTCAGTACAGGACAGACTTATAGAACAGGAAGAGATGACCCCTCCAGTACGACAGACCTTTCCTATGCTGAATAAAATCGTCTGGTAACAACAAGAATAAACAGGACGTCACCTGGATGCTGCAGCCAGGATTCAGTATTAAAATTGAAAGCGCAAATGTAAAGACAAGCTCCCTATTGGTTACGACAATTTTTGAAATACCTGATGAGGATAGGACACGTCTCACCTTTCCGTACCTGCAGTGAGGGATGTGGGCTAATCACCTTTAATTACAGGTGTCCCTTTAATTACCGTCAAATCATAGGACAGTACTTGACTTCCCCTTCGCGTTCCCAGTTACAATACAATGGTCATGATCCTCTTTAACCAGAATTTACGTTTTTTACGCTGCTTTATTTTCTAACATAAAGCCTCTCCTACTGAAGGGATTATTCCAGCTGAAAAAAGCGAGAAACAAACAACAACTTTCCTAATAACATCCAGTAAGAGGCCGAGGTGCAATACACGCAATAAATCGCTGAGAAAAGGGAGCTCCGAAGTCTACACTGCAACCTGTAATATGGACCAAAAGGCGACATCACGCTTACAAGCACACCAGGGAAATATACCGTAACAAGGGCTATACTGTAAACTAATGATGGTGGATTTTGGCTCGTACGCTACCACTGTCATTCAGAGTACCGTGAACTGGAATGTAGGTGACCGCGAAAAGCTTTAATTCGAGGTCATCCTTCCTAAGCTGAATAAAATCGTCTGGCGGTAACAAGAAGGAAAATTGAAGTGATGTTCTCGGAATGGTTATGACGGAGACTATATTGCTCTAGGGTAGAAGGGGCAAACTAATCTTTGCTCATCTATCTATCTTTCAATCTATATAGGGTATAAGGAGAGATAGAGATTACCTTCCACTTTACGATATGAGAAATGGAGCCTTCTCTCTCTCTCTCTCTCTCTCTCTCTCTCTCTCTCTCTCTCTCTCTCTCTACCAGCCAGATAATATGATGTACTCGTCCGTGCCAAGTAAAGACTAACAGCCGGGAGAAGGCCGGCCACCTGCACCACTAGGGTACTTTTTACGAGTTATTTTTAGAGGTTTAATTTATAGTTACCTTAAATCTCTCTGCTTCACATATTTAAACTGTGGTGAAAGCTGTTTTCCAGTGGTACCAGATATCTGCCAAAACAAAGACAAATGCTGCAGAAAATAAGGGCCACAAATTTACCCTTGCCCTCTCGGATACGTTGTACGCCTAGTGACTGGACACTATAACTCGATCACGCTATCTCAGTCATCTCTCCTTTACTACCTTTTAAAGTTACAGACCGAGGAGAAAAGTTGACTTTTTTGCCTTGCAACAGGTTGCCGTCATCACCAAGAACTAACACAAGCAATAACGAACCCTTATCATCAGTATTTCTGGCCAGTACTAGCAAAATCAAAGTGGTTCCGTGCAAGTCTCACCGTTCCCATCATCACCCAAGGACAGTACTAACACAGTACCTTGCTTTAAGCTCACATCATCAATATACTACGTTGCAATACAGGAAGGTTAAAATCTCAGAGTGGTGTGGTACGGGACAGCCAAAGTTTGCCCACATTCCCTACCGGTTGTGGCAATGTGGGCTGTTACATAAACTATTTCTATGTGATAGCAATATGAAGTACACAAGAAAAGAGTATGGGAAGGAAGGATATTCCCTGTCTCTGGGGAGGAAAGAGAAATACGCAAAATACGACGCAATGCTGGCTGAGAAATTCCGATGAGCTCTTGGTCATGGCTGTGCAGAATCAAATCATCAGTCATTATCATCATCATACACACGACCAGATTAAAGTGCTATGGCCAAATAACTTGCAACTAGCTATGGGTCGACTTAATACCACATTGCTATAGGTCCACATCATCATTATATCATAATCATCATCATCATCACCATCATCATACTATCATCGACAATTTCAAAGCACACTACCTTGCAATTGGCTGTGGGTCGAGTTGAGACCACTTGTCAATGGGGTCAGCGTTGATTAGCCTGGCCAGAGCCGCCTCCGTCAGTGTCACCAGCCCAGTCTCGGGGTCGGCGCTCCACTGGCCTGCCTGTAGACCCCCGCTACCGCCACCATCTCCCTCAGTCTTACCTCCATCGCCAAGTCTCATGTCTTCCACCATCATCCTTGGACTTGAACCTCCTCTATTTGGAAGGTTCTCTGCTACCTTCTCAACCAGCTTGAAGGCTTGTTCTCTTGTCGTAGCGAAAAAAATTGTGTCTTGTCCTTATATCTGCCGGAATCGTATTTATCCTTTCAGGTGAACCTCCTGTGTCTTGAAGGTTCTCTGAAACCTTCTCAATCAGCCTAAAGATGCTTCGTTGTAAAGAAATATACTTATGGAGTTTTAGTTACTTCTGCCGGAATGGTATCACACAATCGTCCTAAGCATTGATGCCGTCCCTCATTATCACGGAGCTAACAGGATCATCGACACTCAGAAAATGTTAGGTAAATTCACTGTTCTATTCCAGAAAAATACACTGCATGTAAACCATAAGGCTTTGAGCTTGGACCTCTGCAGGAGGGAAGGGGACTGGGTGAGACTTCTTCAGGGGGGTGAAGGAGGTTTTTGAGACTTCTGGAGGAGGAGTAGGCCACTGAATGAGACTTGTAGGTGCTCAAGGAAGCTTTTGAGACTTTTGCAGGAGGGGAAACATACTGCTGTAGGTGCTCAAGGAGTCTTTTGAGACTTGTGAACGAGGGGAAGGAGGCTTCGAGGTGAGACTTCTGCAGGAGAGTAAGGAACCGAACCACTAACACAGTCGCGACACTCTGTCCCTGGAGGGAGTGACAGGGGCGTCCGTCCTCTCTTAGCTCACTCGCGGTCCACATTGACTCCATTCACCACTGCGCTCCCTCGGTCCTCTCTCTAGACTTGGAGAATTGACGGCTAGGATGCTGGGTCGACATACATTTATAATCATTCTTTTGCCTTATCAACGTTCTCTGTCTAAACCAGAGTTTAGGACTGCTTACTTAATCCTTTGTCTTCACTTATATAACCACCAAACGTTTCAAAATAAGGCAAGTTAATATTAAAAAGGAAAAACATAAAACTAACACATAAAGGTGGGTTTAGCTGAGCTTGAGAATAAATTGGTTTTGGGATAGTCTAGAAATAATTACACTGAGAAAGAGTGTCTGAGAAAGAGGTGGATCTGATTAGTATGGTAATAATGAGACAGCTTTGGGGTAGTCTATGGATAATTTAGATAGAAG
>NC_137012.1:30853152-30948628 GCF_032717465.1 Coenobita brevimanus
CTGTGTTCATTTCATTTCGTGTTTATGCATTACATATTACAGCATTGGATGAATAGTCCTCGTTCAGTATTTCCTAAAAGTGTCCTATTTATATATTAGTATTTAGGTTACCAGTCTGTGGTGTATGCCATTGGGGGAGTTGGAAAGGGGGCCTCCCTTCCAAGCGGGCCCCGGGCCTCCCACATGCTTAATCCAGCCGTGATGAGAGGATTACTATTTCAATACGAGAGGCCTTTGGATAGGAGTGAAGCAAGACAAGGAAACTTCAGGTCAGAAAATTATCTATTTCAATACGAGAAACTGTGGAGGGGAGTGAAGTTAGAGAGGAAGGGTTGAGGTGCGAAAAGAGGGCGTGAGTTGCAGAGAAGGTGGCCATATAGAGGAGGAAAGGGTGACATGGAGGTGATTCATTT
The DNA here is from genome assembly GCF_032717465.1 of Coenobita brevimanus. Classification (NCBI taxonomy): domain Eukaryota; kingdom Metazoa; phylum Arthropoda; class Malacostraca; order Decapoda; family Coenobitidae; genus Coenobita; species Coenobita brevimanus. The sequence goes on from NC_137012.1 coordinate 30,853,566, forward strand.
GTGGTCACCCCTGATGGGATTAAGGCATCTGGCGATAGACAGGTAGACAGTTAGATTGATTGAGTGACTAAATGATTGATTGATAAGTGAAGTTTGTATGGAAGACGTAAATTTGGAGCAGCTTAAAGTGAGTGTACAGTAGAAATGGATGGTCGAAGTAGGTATACAGGACAAAAATCTACCAAGTGAAGGTGAAGGTAATACAGAAATGGGTGGGAGACGTATGTATCAAGGACGAGAATATGGACCAGGAGATATATGTATGAAGGACGAAAATAATGGGCCAGGTTATTGTGAAAGACCTATAATTATCACAGTATAAAAAACAAGGAATCAATAAGCTTCAAGTACTGAGATACAAGTCCTTCAAGTCGAGAGAGAAGCCATAAACCACACACAGAGGCCAATTAAGGAAACTCGCCAATGAACGAGCGAGATGATGACCATAACCATTTTCGTAATAACTTTCCTTGTATATCTTGCACGTAGGTAGGTTTGTACAACTTTAAGATGTGGAAACTGATTAGCTTGCGTGTTAGATGTGTGTAGGGGGGGGTGCGCGCGCAAGGAAAGGGGAGGGGAGGTCATGTAATCTACTGGTGTTGCACTTTGCTCATAAAAACACACTACAGAACTAATATGTGATGTTACAGCAGACCAACGTACATATCACTACTATTTAACCATCAATATACTTTCAGCTGGAGATCCACGGTCGCTCAGTGAAAGCGTTTTTGTCTCGTGATCTGTTTTTAGGGTAACTCAAACCAAGGAGGCCATTTAAAGAGAATCCTGATATTAAGTATTGACATGTGGAGTCAAAATTCTCTGCCAGCCTTGCGTCCTACTTTCCGTAATTTTTCACTCTTGTCAAATGAGAGTATCGTTCCTTCTGATACCTTTCTCTTGTGTGTTTCATATTGCTACCACAAGAAACTAGTTCATGTGGCACCCTTCCATTGCCTCAACTGGCAGATAGGTGTTGGAGGCTTTTTGCTCACGGACATACTTGCATATGTGATCACCCTGTCTGTTCATAATGCAGACTGACGGGATGAATCATTATAACACATTTACGTATCACTCTCACTACAGACACCCATCACCATTTGTGCGTCTGTGTTGCGTGCCTAACCTTGTAAGACTTAAGGCTTCCCAATGTGAGAGACATTAACCTGGTCCATATACTGAGTCGAGGAACGAAATATACAGGGAAAAGTGAAAGGAACACTGAGGTTGACCACAGGAGGCCAATGTTACGGAGGCCGGTGCTAGTGAAATCCCTCCTAACCATGTCTAATCTATACTAATCTCACTAATCCCACCAATATCTGTCCTATTTCAACTTCACCTAACCCAAACCAACCTAATCACATCTAAACCGATTTAATTTAGCCCAGTCTCACCTAAATTATCAATATTTGCTCGAATTGAACCCTGCCTAACCTCGAATGACCTAATCCAACTTAAATCAACCCAACGTAATCTAGCTTAACCTCACCTAACCCAGTCTAATTGTATTTAACCTCACAATCTCACGTAACCTCCCCATACTTAACATAACCTATTCTGAAGCAGCCTAACCACATCTAACCCTACCTAATCCTACCCAGTCTCACTTAACCATACCATACCCGACCTAACCCAACCCAGTCGAGCCTAAAATGACCTAATCCAACCGAACCTAACCCAGCCTAACCCAACCAAATAAAACCCAACCCAAAACCTATGAAAACCGACGTATTCTAAAGCAATCTAACCTAATCCGTCTATATCTAGTCGAACTGAAGCCAACCCAACCAAAAATTACCTAATCAGACCAAACTCTGCCCAAAGTGACCTAACCTAACTTTCGATCGGCTATAACAGCGTTCGCTAAGAAATTTTGCTGCCTGAATGTCTACGGATGTCAAATTCCAAGTTTCGCCTGTTCTGTGTACACGAATAACTTTGTGTGTGTGTGTGTGTGTGTGTGTGTGTGTGTGTGTGTGTGTGTGTGTGTGTAGTAACGAAAAACGGATGTAGTTTGCAAGCTGTTGTTTGTCAGTCCTATTCTACCTATCCCACCCCCAGGTTGCACGTAGTAAATGACAGCCGGACCTATTGGACGTTTCACCCTGGGGCATAAATCTTAACCCTGCTGGAGTGGTGGGCTCAGGTGCCACGTGATATCACTAGATCTTGGGGCAGGCCATGGAGGAGTACGGTAGGGCAGTGTAGGGTTGGGCAGGGTGGAGTACTGTAGGTTAGGGTAGGGTAATGTATGGTAGGGTAGTCTAGGGTAGGGTAGGGTAGTCTAGGGTAGGGTAGTGTAGGGTAGGGTAGTGTAGGGTAGGGTAGGGTAGGGTAGGGTAGTGCAGGGTAGGGTAGGGTAGGGTAGGGTAGTGTAAGGTAGGAAAGTGTATGACAGGGTAGGGCAGGGTATGGTAGGGTAGGGCAGGGTAGGTTAGGGTAGGGCAGGGCAGGGCAGGGTAGTCAGTAAAGGTAGATTAGCTTGGGTCTGGTAGATTTAGGTAAGCTTACAGTTAGATAAATAGATAGATACACCTGGATGATATTTTGATTAAGAACTCTGATACACACAGGTCTTTTGGCGTCTCTCTCTCTCTCTCTCTCCCTTGCCACACGCCTTCATCCCGTAAGGGGTGGCCACAAACAAATCACTTCCATGTCGCCCTGTCCCCGGCCATTTCACTGCCCTCCCCCCAACTTACACCCCACTCTCTCATATGCCTTTCTACTCCACACCTCCATCTAATCCTCGGTCTCCCCCTTCCTCTCCCCTCCTCCACCTCACCCATATGACTCTCCTTGTTAATCTCATATTCATTAGGTAAGCATTACCGGTGCGTGTGTGTGTGTGTGTGTGTGTGTGTGTGTGTGTGTGTGTGTGTGTGTGTGTGTGTGTGTGTGTGTGTGTGTGTGTGTGTGTGAAGTGTAGTATGTGTGTTAGACTGTAGTGTGACAGTGTGAAGTTGCGTGTCTATCTATCTAGCCATCCATCCATCCATCTATCTGTCTATCTATCTATCTATCTATCTGTCCATCTGCCTATCCACTCATCCCTCCATCCGTCTATCTATTTATCCATCTACCTATCAATCAATCATCCATCCATCCATCCATCCATCCACCTATCTATCCACCCATCCCTCCATCCATCTATCTATTTATCCATCTACCTATCACTCTATTCATCCATCTATCTATCCATCTATCTATCAATCTATCTAATCTAACAGGCGAAATATTACTTAGCTTTTACCGCAGGTAAGTGATGGCTTACTGACTGGCTGGCTGACTGATTTTCCTCTGGCTTTCCTCATGGCTTGCTGTGGAATTCTTTCAGAGTTTCGTACGTCTATCTGTTGACAAAAAAAAAATCATCATCATCATCATCGTCAGCAGCAGCACCATAATCATCATCAGCAGCATTATGATGATGATGATGATGATGATGGTAGTGAAGCATGTGTAAGGGTTAATGGGCATCTAAGCGAATGGTTCACGATCGGTGTGGGCGTGCGACAAGGTTGTGTGATGTCCCCATGGTTGTTCAATATATATATGGATGGGGTGATGAGAGAAGTGAAAACACGAGTAATGGGGACAAGGATGGCGTTGGTAATGAATGGTGATGGATGGAATATCTCAAATTTGTTGTATGCTGATGATGCATGGTGTGGCATGAAAATGAAAAGTCAAGAGTGAGAGCATTGGAGATGGGACTGCTGAGGAATGTATGTGGAGTACAGAGAGTGGATAGGATACGAAATAATGATTCGCGGAAGATGTGGAGTGAGGAAGTCGGTGGACACCAGAACCGAAGAGAGTGTACTGAGATGGTATGGCTATGTGGAGAGAATGGATAACAATAGAGTGGTGAAAAAGGTATATCTGAGCTAATTTGAAGGAGGGAGGAGGAGAGGTAGGCCAAGGAGAAGGTGGAGAGATATGGTGGATGAGTGTGCTGGGATGAGAGGTATGGAAGTCGTTGAGCCTGGCTGGATGAATGTTGTGAAAAGTGCATAACCAGGAATTTGGCACCCCATTTTAACGTGACAGCGTTCTAATTGACTGTATCAGATAGGTATATGAGAAGCTACAGAACGTGGTGAAAGTTTTTTTGGTTTATCTGATGGAGCCAGGATTCCGGGGGCTTGACTAATGAGTGAATGGACGCGTGGTCCATTGAACTGGGCAAACTTAGGTTGTCTGGACGTTGCTACTTCTCACCCTGCTGTAGGGTGGTAAAGGAGGTCTGGATGATGATGATGATGATGATGATGATAATAATGATGATGATAATGATGATTATGATTATTATTATCATTATTATTATGTGGAGATTGTGAGGCGTGAAAGGACTGAACTTTCTGGTGAGTCTTTTGAGTGTGTGGAAGAGTTTTGTTATCTGGGACACATGTTATGTGCTGGAGGTGGGGCTGGAGCAGCTCTGTGGCTAGAGTGAGCAGTGGTTGGAAGAAGTTCAGGAAGCTGTTGCCTCTCCTGACACTGAGAGGTCTCTCCCTACGTGCTAAGGGGTCTTTGTATGTGGCATGTGTTAGGAGTGTAATGCTGTATGGTAGTGAGACCTGGGCAGTAAAGAGAGAGGATATTCACAGACTCAAACGTACAGAAATGACAATGATTAGGTGGATGTGCAGTGCGTCCCTGAGTGTGAGGCCTGGGGGAGGAGAGGGGGGCTAAGTTTGTGACGGAAGAGTTGAGAGGTAGGATTGGACTGGAGTGTACTGGTGGTGTGATGAGGAGGGGTAGATTGAGATGGTTTGGTAGGAAGGATGGGAGTGGAGTGTATTGGTGTGGTGATGAGGAGGGATAGATTGAGATGGTTTGGGAGAATGGATGGGACTGGAGTGTATTGATGTGATGAAGAAGGGTAGATTGAGATGGGTTGGGCATGTGGAGAGGATGGGGGATGACAGTTGGGTGCAGAAAGTGAGAAATGTGAACATTAGAGTTAGGGATGCGAGAAGCAGACCGAAAAAAAAAAAAAAAACCGGGGCGAAGTCATTGGGTGCGACCTCATGGATAAGGGACTGAATAGGGATGCTGCCAGAGATCGAGCGTCATGGAGAGCCGCCAGTAGGTGACTGAGGCAATGCATGCAAACAGGTTGGAGCGTTTATAAACGAAACGAGACGAAAAACGAAGCGATGATAGTACCGTACAACTGGCCTGGACATGGAACTTGTACTGTAGATGCCACACAACAGTAAAAGCGATTTAGTTCTCACCAAACACTACCAGTCTGATGTAGCCATTCAGTCAGGAGATCCTTGCAACACTCGAGGTGTTTACTGTGCACGGCCTTGTAAGGCAATGCACACACGGGGCTGGAGGTGACTGGGTTGATCACAGAGGACTGGGGTGACCTAGAGGTTCACCTACCACCACAACAGGGGGTCAGAGCTCATGGTACGACACTCCAGCCATTGTGGAAGTGTTGCCACTGAGAGGATATGATAATAAACATAGTGTCAGTGAGGGGCAGCGTCTGTGGCAGCCATCCAACGCGGGTGACGCTAAGCACCCGTGCACACGTCAGTCCTGGCAACACCCTTCACTGGTGCACTTAGGGTACCAGTGCAAGGGGCCAAAAGAACACAGGGGCAAGGTCTGACTGATGATATGATGAGTGACATTATCTGGCTACCCCACACCACCAAGACATGTCACTCAGCAAAACCATACAGGTGATGGAGCACGAGGAACCTACCGCACTCAATGTAAACATGAGAAGGCCAAAGACACAACACATACGGTAATGAAGAGACCAACACAGCGGCAACTGAGCAAAATATCGGAGGTGGCCGACTACTTCAAGGATTAATGGATATGATTCCAAGGTGGCGACCAGCATCCACTCACTTGATGTAGTACTGCCTACTTCTTCCTTTACCACTATCATTCTTTTTCTGTGTCTGCTCTCCTCTCTTTCTCTTTCTCACCAGCATCCACTCACTTGATGTAGTGCTGCCTACTTCTTCCTTCACCTTTATCATTCTTTTTCTGTGTCTGTCCTCCTCTCTTCCTATTTCTCCCATCTTTCCTGTCACTTTTTGTTACTCCTCTTTCCTTTTCATGTGGCTTTACATTGAGTGACAAGCCAGGAAACCATTTACAACGCTGGGTGGTAACCATATAACCAACCCATACGTGTTCCTTAAGTGTCAACAAGTGGGTTGGCGGAGGGTTAGTGCCGCTCCCCGTAAAACAACTAACTCAAGAGACAAACGGCCACCCCTTGTCGGATTATGGCGTCTGGTGATAGATAGATAGATAGGTAAGGGATTAAGGCGTCTGGCGATAGATAGATAGATAGATAGATACGGAATTATGGCGTCTGGCGATATATAGATAGATAAATATATAGATAGATGAGGGATTATACCGTCTGGCGATAGATAGATATATAGATAGATATGGGATTATGGCGTCTGGCGATAGATAGATAGATAGATGGACAGATACGGAATTATGGCGTCTGGCGATAGACTGATAGGTAATGAATTATGGCGTCTGGCGATAGATAAATAGACAGATGGATAGATACGGGATTATGGCGTCTGGCGATAGACTGAAAGGTAATGAATTATGGCGTCTGGCGATAGATAGACAGATAGATGGATAGATACGGGATTCTGGAGACTGGCGATAGACAGATAGGATGAATAACTGTCTATCTATCTATCTATTGCCAGACGCCTCAATCCTGCAAGGAGTGGCCATAAACAAATCGCCTCCATGTCGTCCTGTCCCCCGCCATTTCACTGCCCTGCTCCCAGCTCACATCCCCCTCTCTCATATACCTCTCCACTCCATCCTTTCATCTCATCCTTGGCCTCCCCCTCCCTCTCTCCCCCTCCACTTCACTCATATACACTCTCCTCGTCAGTCTCTCACTCTCCATCCTCTCCACATGGCCAAACCACCTCAGTGTGTTTCTCCTAACGCTTCCTATCACATCCACATCCACACCACAACGCTCCTTCACTTCCTCATTTGTCAGTCTGTCTCTCCATGTAACTCCACATGCTCCTCTCATTTCTTTTTTTATGCAAGGAAGAAAGAACCAAAGGCCAGGAGCCGGGAAACCGTTCCTTCAAAGAAAAAAAAAAAAAACAATACAAAGGAGAGCCAAATTCAAGATCCGTTCATTTCGAGATGCCTGGACACACTGCGTGTGAAAAACTGGAGATCATAGGATGTAGGAAATACAGACAGAGGGAGACAGTTCCAGAGTTGACTTATTGCATGAATGAAGGACTGCCCAAAGGATCCTAGTGAGATATACCACCTTCCCCTCCCTCTATAAAACAACGATAATAAATACAAGGAAATTATAGTATATGTAAAGACAGCGAGGAAAACTATTTAGTATGTGTTTGTTTATGTAGATGCATTTCTGATGGATTGATTAGTCTATAGGAAGTTGTTACATAAGAAGATGGAGGGTGAGCGGTTCTTCACATCCCTGTCTATCTGTCTATCTATTGCCAGACTCCTTAATCCCGCAAGAGGTGGCCGCAAACAAATCGCCTCCATGTCGCCCTGTCCCCCGCCATTTCATTGCCCTGCTCCCAGCTCACACACCCCTCTCATTTACCTCTCAACTCCATCCCTCCACCTCATCCTTGGTCTCCCCCTCCCTCTCCCTCCCTCCACTTCACCTACATACACCCTCTTAGTCAGTCTTTCATTCTCCATTCTCTCCACATGTCCAATATGGCTTAAAGATACAGTAATACACAACTCTGTACGGTAAGTGTTATGCACAGCTTTGTTTTACTGTTTACATAGAACTATTCCTACTTGTTTTTATATATCTGCTTTAGAATCCATTGTCATTATACAGTGAACTACGCTATGTTGTAGTTTCCTCTTTCTTGCTTTACTATTCTTATCCATCAGCATGTAGAATTAGATCTCGTAGTCATAGTCTACTCTGTAACAAAAAACCTCGAAAGGATCATAGGGTCTGTTGCTGTTTGCTGTTCTTTTGTACTCCCTCCCTCTTCTCTCTCCTCCCTCCTGCCTCACATCCCTCCCTCCCTCCCTCATCCCTCCTTCTCAATCTCTCCCCCCCTCTCCCTCCCTCTCTCCCTCTCCTTCCCACCCTCTCTGCCTCTCCTTCTCTCCCTCTCTGCCTCTCCTTTCCACCCTCTCTGCCTCTCCTTCCCTCCCTCTCTGCCTCTCCTTCCCACCTTAACACTATCTTGGAGGGCGCGGGCTATGGCATTATCCCCAGCTGACACCCCCCCCCCTCCTCTCCTCGGCTCTGTAAATGAGTAGCGTGTAATTTTTCCCACGTGCAGGTCCGTCGCTTATTTGTTTTTCCACATCAGCAGACGATTTTCACGGAGCGGCAACCCTGTCAGCCTGTCTGTCTCTCCACGTAGCTCCACATTCCTCTCAGATAACTTACAGTGTTTCCACACCACTTTTCACACGAATAAAGATTGGTTAGGAGAAACACATTAAGGTGGTTTGGCCATGTGGAGAGGATGAAGAGAGTGAGACTGACGAGAAGAGTGTATGTGAGGTGGAGGGGCGAAGATGGAGGGCGAGGCCAAGGATGAGATGGAAGGATAGAGTGGTTTTTGTTTGTTTTGTTTGTTTTTGGCTTAATGGCCATCACCCTCTATTCGGGGTATTAGGCCAGCCGAGTTTTATGATGAAAGTACTGGTCACTCTCTCACCGCGCACACCGCCGATCTAGGGGGCCGGCCGAGGTGGGAGCATGTGATAAAATGCTCTAAGATCGGCTAGACGCACCTCCTCCCCCGTGACAATCAGCACAGGTCTTATGTTCTCACCCCGATCGTCAGCCCGGAGCAGATCGTAGAGGGTGGTATATGTTGTTGTTCCGAGCTGGTACGATCGGGTGTGAGCGCTGAGAGGCAGAAGGTGTCTATAGGAGGCTACGTCTAGCCGATCCTTAAGGTCGATAATAGGAGGGCGAGATGGGGTGCCCTCCTCTGTCTGAGGAGTAGTGGACTCCCCGACTTCCTCCTCGGCCGAGGAGCCGGTCGACGCTTCCTCGGCCATGGAGGCGGTGGCAGACGAGTCTCGCTCCTCCTCAGACATTGCTGGCTGCTGGTGTACTTCCGCCGTGGTCGTAGCCGTATCGTTAGCCGGGGCCGGGGCCGGGTCGTCAACTTGAGAGGTCGTCCTTCGGTTGAGGGGGGCCTCCAGCCTAAGCCTCTTCCTCGGAGTCTGGCGAGGAATAGCTGGACGAGGCTTACGAGCCTGGCGCTCCCGTCGGCGAGGGACTGTATGTACATCACGGACGAAGCACTCGGGGATGATAAGGTTGGGCAGCCCATTCTCCTTGAAGATCTTTGGAAGGAGAACACGCAAAGCCCCCTTATCACCCCCACAAAAAGCCTTCACCGTCGCGATGCACATCTCGACGATGGTGCTTACCTCCCCTGAACACCCCTGATCCCTGGGCTGGTGCCGCCAAACCGTGGGACGCCGCCGTGCATAGGCAGAGCCCTGTACAGCAGCCCCTCCCGGTCCGGTGACGTCCCTAGCCTCAGGACCCTTGGGCGTTCCAAAGAGGACAAACTCCACCGTCTCGCCGTCGCCTAGGGAGCGCTGGAGATGCCGTGGATTTGGTTTAGCAATCGCCTGACGGTGCACGAAAATATCAACACCAGCATCGTGGTGTTTGATAAAACCGTACCCCGCCCGAACGTTAAACCAAACCACAGCACCTCTGATCTTCATCTGGGTCGTAGAAGGCCGAGGCCTGCTGTCTGCCCCCCTCAACGGGTCGTGAGCAACAGCAGGAGAGGTTGCAGCAGGAACGGGATCTGGACGTCCACACACTTCCATGGTTCGTCGCTCTCCGATAGAGTGGAGAGGTATATGAGAGAGGGCGGTATGAGCTCGGAGCAGGGCAGTGAACTGGTGGGGGACAGATCGACAAGGAGGCGATTAGGTTGTGGCCACCCCTTACGTAATTAAGGCGTGTGGCAATACTGTAGATTGATAGATGGTTCAACTGAAAGAAGAGGCAGTATCAATGAACTGATGAACAATATCCTGCCTCACCTTTGTTCATCTCGGCAAGATGAGCAAGCTGTTGAAACACTATCAACACTGAGAATAGACACACAGCTCGAGAGTCCTTCCCGTCTCACGGTTAGAGGGTGACTGACGGGATTCGAAGCTTCTCTAGGCCGAGATAAAATACTTGTTTTTATTATGCTGATTAATGTTTACCTTTAGTATTATTCCTGTCTATATATCCATCTATAGTCAGACGCCTTCATTTGCGTAAAGAGTAGCCACATACAAATCATCTCCATGTCACCCTGTCCCCTGCCATGTCGCTACCCTCCCCCCATCTTACACCCCCCCGTTTATGTACCTTTCTACTCCATCCCTCCATCTCTTCTTTGGTCTCCCCCTCCCTCTCCCCCCTCCATCTCACTCACATACACTCCTAGTTAGTCTCTCACCCTCCATACTCCCAAGTTACATCCCCCGCTCTCTCTTATAGGCCCTATCCTACCGCTCTTCTCCATTCCACCATCTCCTCCTCGGTCTCCGCCTCCCTCTCCACCCTCCACCTCACTCACGTACACTCTCCTAGTTAGTCTCTCACCCTCCATACTCTGAATTTTCACCCCGTGTCTCATATACATCCCTCCATCTCTTCCTCGGTCTCCCCTTCTCTCTACCTCGTCCATATTGCTCACATCAACTCTGCTAGTTTAGTCTCTCACCCTTCATACTCTGAACTTTGACCTCTTCCTCGGTCATCCCCTCCCTCTCTCCCCCCCTCCAACTCACTCACATACACTCTCCTAGCTAGTCTCTCACCCTCCATACTCTGAATTTTGACCCCCTGTCTCATATACCTCTCTCCTCCATCCCTCTATCTCTTCTTCGGTCTCCTCCTCCCTCTCCCCCCTCCACCTCACCCACATACAATCTCCTAGTTAGTCTCTCACCCTCTATACTCCCAATTTACATCCCCAGTCTCTCATATATGCCCTGCCTCTCTACTCCATCCCTGCATCTCCTCCTCGGTCTCCCCCTCCCTCTACCCCCTCCACCTCATTCACATAAACTCTCCTAGTTAGTCTCTCACCCTCCATACTCCCAACGCTAATTTAGTCGTCTGGGTTGATGATGTTCACCTGAAATACATTTTTATTTATCCTTTTTACTGGCATGCATCCCAACCCCGACCATCGTGGTGGTGGTGGTAGTGGTGGTGGTGGTGGTGGTGGCAGTAGCAGCAGCAGTAGTAGTAGTTGTTGTAGCAGTAGTAGTAGTAGTTGTAACAGTAGTAGTATGCACAGGTAATGTCAGCCTGCTGTCTAGTGTGTTGTCTGTTGCCCAGTCTGCTTGCCTGCCTGCCTGCCTATCTGCCTGTCTACCTACCAGCCTCCCAATTGTCAGCCTACCTAGCTGCATGTTTGCCTGCCTACCTGTCTGCCTACCTACCTGCCTGCCCGTTCCTACCTGCCAGCCTGCCTGCCTACCTGTCTGCCTACCTGCCTACCTGCCAGCCTGCCTGTGCCTACCTACCTGCCTGTCTATGCCTACCTGCCAGCCTGACTATCTACCTACCAACCTGCCTTGTCTTTTTTTTTTTTTTTAATATCAACAAGACACTTAAATCTTCAGTGGAAACTATCAGTACAGTAACACTTTATATTCAAACTCCAGCATCGGCAGAGAGAGAGAGAGAGAGAGAGAGAGAGAGAGAGAGAGAGAGAGAAGAAATAAGTAAGTAATAAGGACTGGCACCAAGCCCAAGAGGAGTATATGGCACTAAAACCGCTGCATAAAATGACGGGTGTGCTATGGTGGAATAAAGGTAGAGGGGAAGACGGGGAAGACACTAAATGTGAGGCAAGATACGGGTTTGAGATAGGAAGCGCATTAGGTGTGTGATGAAAAACACAGGGGATTCACCAAGAAGATCGGCTAAGGTAGGGGCACGTCCAAGGGAGTAAAGGAACGGGAGAGTCCGTCTGCGCATGACGTGGAACGAAGGGCAGTCAAGCAAAAGATGGTGGACCGTGAGTAGGGCCTGAAAACATTGACAGATCGGAGGAGTGCCTCCTGACATTAGAAAGCCATGTGTGATCCGCGTGTGGCCAAGGCGCAGACGGGCTAGGGCTGTTTCCCAACGCCTGTTGCAATGGGAGGACGACTGCCAGTGAGTGACAGTACGTTTGATGGCGCGGAGTTTGTTATCAGTTGTAGACGTCCATTTTGCTTGTCACCGCTGGCCAAGGAGACGGGTAACAATCGGGAAATAATCAGTTGCCGGGATAGGATGAGGTGTGATAGAGCAAGAGGTGACAGCTGCACGTGTTAGGCAGTCAGCCCTCTCACTACTCGGTATTCCAACATGGCTTGGGACCCAACAGGAGACAGACTTCAATCTGGTGTTAATGCGGAACAGCCATTCCTGTATCTTCAGCACTAGCGGGTTGCTGGCAGGGATAGACTGAATACCATGTAGTGCACTAAGTGAATCTGTGAAAATAACAAAAGTGTGTAACCTTGATCGGTATATAACACGAAGGGCCAGTAAAATGGCCAGCAATTCAGCAGTGAAAATACTTGCGACTGGTGGAAGGCGGATCTGATAGGTATGGTCTTACCCTTGCACACACTGCAGCCGTAGCCGTGTGCCTGCCTACCTGCCGGGAAGTAACTGAAGGGCGTACGGTGGCCGCTCCTTCCCCGTCACATATGGTGGCCATGAACACGGTGTTACTCCCGTAGGAGGAAAAGGCAGGAGAGGGGTGCACAGGGGCAGCGCCCTCTCCGGTACGTACAGAGGCCACAGCCGAGGGTCTACTTACCCTGGTAAGTACAAAGGCCGTAGCCGTGGGCCTGCCTGCCTTTCGGGAAGTAACTGAGGTGTTACTCCTGTAGTAGGAGGCAATAGTGGATGAGGGGCGTACGGTGGCCACTCCCTCCCCGTCACGTACGTTGGCCGTGAACGCGGTTCCACTATTCCTCTCTCTGCCAGTCGAGGCGCGTTCAATAACTAACGCCCCGAGGTCGTCCCCAGAAGTGGCTGTGACTGAGGGGTGTACGGTGGCCACTCCCTCCCCCTTCACGTACGGTGGCCTTGATGGCAGTGTCACAGGGGGAAGAACTGAAGGACGAACAGTGACCGCTCCTTCCCCGGTACATACGGTGGCCGTACCGCGGTGTTGCCTGGGACTGACACTGGATCAGTCCCACCCCGAACCTGATGAAGGTGCCCCGCCTGCAGGGTCGTTGCCTCTTCCCACTCACCTGGTGCTGTGACAGTTGCGGGGAAGAGGGACTCTGGACAAGGGTGTCCTGGTGACCCTCTTGTCCTGGGTCACTAACCCCACTGTGGTGTCCTCCTGGGGTGGTGGTGTGGTGGTGGCTTGGTGGTGTGGTGGTGGCTTGGTGGTGGGGTGGGGGGTGGCAGGGTGAGTGGTCCGGTGGTGGTGGGTATTTTACCTTCATTACCCCTCCACTCCTTTCATTTCTCCAGTCATTTCCCAAGAGATAGAGAGAAAGGCATAGGAAGCAGCCATCAGATTCTTATAAGTTCCTTCCTATCTCGACCCTCCTATTTTGCCTCCTCCTTCCATCTCTCTCAAGCCTCCCTCGCACCTCCACTCCTCTTTCATCCCTCCTTTCATCCCCGGAGCCATATCAGGAGGGAAAGGGAGGAGGATAAATGAAGCAGCAGCCAAAACAGGCCTAAGATATGGCCTGGCTGGATGAACGAGAATGCCCACTTGAATCGCAGTGAAAGAAAGCTCTCTCTCTCTCTCTCTCTCTCTCTCTCTCTCTCTCTCTCTCTCTCTCTCTCTCTCTCTCTCTCACAACACTAATATACTTGTTGAATCCGTTGAACCACTTACTAACACATTAAAATTCTCCTCCATGACTTTACACCCATCCTTTCCACTTAGTATAAATTTGAGTAATCATGGCTGCACGGAAGTTATACCAGCCTCACTCTCAATACTTATATTTTCCCTTCCTTGTGAGATGAGATTATTTTTTAATATATATCTGCCCTCTTCTTTCCTTTTCCCCTCCTATCTCTTCTTTTTCTTCTCCCATCTTTCCTCCTTTCATTTTCCTTCTTATAAGAATTTTTGTATTCCCTTTCTGCCTCCTCCCTGTCTCATTTTCCTCTCCACATAACTTTTTGTATTCCTTTTTTGCCCCATCTCCTCTCCTTCCTTTTCTCCTCCTCTGTAAGACTTTTCCTTTCCTGCCTCTTCTCCTTCCATCTTTCTTTGCTTTCCTCTTTTTTTTTCATTAATGCATTCTTTTTCTGCCCTTCTCCTCCCATCTTTCCTTTCTTCATTTTCTTTTCCTCTTTTTTTATTTTTCATTAATGCATTCCTTTTCTGCCTTTCTCCTCCCATTTTTCCTCCTCCTTTCTATGATTTCCTCTTCTCGTTTTTTTTCATTAATGCATAATTCCTTTTCTGCCCCTTCTCCCATCTCTCAACCTCCTCCTCCTCCTTTTCACCAGTCTCCTTCCCTCCTCTTACCAGTACTGGGATGTTCTCTACTGGTTTTAAATTATATTTTGGCAGCTTTTGACAGATCTTCATTTATATGGGATTTCCAATACCTTAAAGCTTCTTTTGTACTTTTCAAGGAGTGTTCAATTCTCTTAATGTATGGGGCTACTCTTGGATCAGTATTATTATATTCTTTAGGCAACTTACCTCACTCCAATTACCTTCACATTGACTTACCTCAATCCTTTGCTGGTTCCACCTTTATATTATTTTGTAGTATTTCCAACCTCCCATCACCCATCAAAGAAGTACAGGTAATATATTACAGTAGACCAGTTGGACCACACTAGGCAGGTCCCACACAAGTGTGACTAAGTAAAAGAATAAGTCATATGCCCACTGGTTAGGGAGACACCCAAGCACCTTTCCTTACCAGTTTATTTCTGCATATACTGTACATATCAGTGTTACCCTGTATGTGGTCACAAACTCCCACCGTTCATACATCAGTAAGAGAAAGAAAAATAAGAGCTGTGTGGGGTCTGCAAAACACATCACAAGGCCTCAGGTGCTGGACTGTCTGCTATGCTAAACACCACTGCCCACTACCAACGAAGGCTTTCTCATTTACCCGAGCTATTATCCTTTCCCTGCTTTCTTGTCTACAGAAACATATTTTCAAGCGCTCTGCAGCAGATCACCATCCTCCTTTCAGGAGATGCTGCCCACCAGTCCCCTGAGTTCATATCTAGCTGAGCAAAGTGAAAACAAACAATATAAGAAGCCACATACTGAAAGATGTAATCAAACACTCAGTTCAAATGATGCCATCCTTTTTCTGTAAGAATCCCCAAACTGAGGTGAGCCATGGTACTGTACACATGGCTTGTATTCTCTTCCTAGTCCTTAGCTATTTATTTTTGGATGCAGCTGGTTAATAGGATTTTGTACGTTTTTTAGGAAGCGTATGGTGATATTAGAATGATTTAAATAATGTACAAAAGGACAGATCGTTATCCTGCCCTAAGGTGGGAAACGAGGTTTGGATGATGATGATGATGATGATGATGACAAAAGGACAGCAAGGGGTAATAAGCAACATAAATTACAGGCATACCCCAGTTCAGCAATCTAATTGGTTAGGTAAAAGCCCATCGTTAGGCGGGGTATCATATATCGGGGTACTTTTAACATGTACTGTATTTCATTGTGAACTGTTTACCAGCCTTGGGTTTCCCCAAAAAACAAGCCCAAAACCCACCCAAATGAGCCCAAAACAAGTTTAAAGCCAATCTAAATGGCCTAACAGCTGTCAAGGAAGCTAACCTAAAACTAACACCTGTAAATAACTCACTAAAAACAATAATATAAAATCTGAAATTCATCAAATATGTCTGGAAAACATCAAGCTTAGTAAACTGTACCCCAAAATGACAATGTTCACCCCACCTATGGCCAAAGCACATTAATTTAGGTCAAAAAACAGTTTATAAATCAACCTAAATGCACAATTTTAGTTTGCAATATCATTAAAGTCGGTAAAAAATCAAAACCCATCAGTAAACCAGGGTTTAGGCATCATCGGGTGGGGTATGGTGGTATTTCTATCCCCATCGTTAAGCCAGTGTATTGCATCTAGGGGTATCGTATATCGAGGTATTACTGTACTTGGGAAGAAGTGTTAGGGAGCTGCCTTAACTGATGAGAGTACAGGCCATGATTTAAAACTCTGGCTAAGCACTGAGTCAAGAGAAGAACATAGCTGGGGATAACTGAAGATAGTTGGCAGACAAAAGCACATAAACTGGCAGACCAAAGCACATACAGAACATAACAGTATCAGGTAGGCAGAAAAATGCACATAAACACAGAATATGGCACTGACAGAACACAGCACATATAGAACATGAAAGTGTAGCTACAAAAACCTGCAAGAACAAAAAACGTAACTATGAACATGCAAGTTTAACTGCAGAAGACTGGCTGAACAAAACTTTACAAAAAACATGAAAGGATAACTGCAAGAAATTGGAAAAACAAAATGTATATGAAGGGAAAACTTAAGGTAGGTTAGTCCATGCTAGGCTGCTCCTGTAAGTGACTAATCTATAAGCGTAAGATGTAAATAGCAATGAAAACTATCACATGAGTGGATGGCACAACCTACAAGAGGCCACATTATAAGTTGTATGGCAGGCACTGTAGCTCCTTTTTGTTAGTGATTTAGCTTCCTTTTTGCTACTCAGTATTCTCCTACATCACTGTATTCATTATTAGGTGCACACAAAAGGATGCCGAGATGCAATGAGAATGAATCACAGAGATGTGTTAAGTCTGCAAAAGCCGCTTGTGGTATGACCATGGGTATTAAAACATGATTCATGTTGGACAATTTATTTTTCACTGTGGGATAAAAAATTACAAGAGACACACATAATTAAACATTCCCCACCATTCTTACACAACTGCAGTCAACTGACATTCTCACACAATTGCTCAGACATCTAACATTCTCACACAGTTGCAGTTATCTAACATACATACACAATTGCAATCATCTAACTCTTCAGGGGGAATAAAATACAGTTCATTGGGGGATAAAAAAATAAACATTCACGGCGTTTATTTATGCTTTGACGGCATCACTGCAGGGTGGGAAATTTGCCTCTTGATATCTTAGGTGTGAGGAGCTTCATCTGCCACCGTCAGGCAGCATCAGATGGCATGGGTCTTCTTGGGCCGCAGATCCAAGGGCCTGAACTTCTGTGGGTGGAAAATTCTGAGTTAATACTACATAGATTTCAGCCAATGGAACAGAGCCATTCCTACAACACAGAGAGTCACTGGCCTCTGGTTTCTTCTTCCCCCCCCCCCCCACACACACACACACAGTGGAGCAATAAATGGCAAATGGAATTTAATGTGGACAAGTGTCATGTAATTAAGTGTGGCAAAAGTGAGAAAAGATTAGATTGGGATTATAAGTTAGGAAGGTCAACCTACACATATCAGAAAGGGAGAAGGACCTAGGAGTGATTATCAGTAACAAACTATCTCCAGATGATCACATCAGTGAGAAGCTACATAACATGTATACACTGCTTACTAATATGAGAACAGCATTAAGCAACGTTGGGTCTGGTTAGTACTTGGATGGGTGACTGCCTGGGAACACCAGATGCTGTTGGCATCCCTACATGTCAAGTGGGGATGGTGGAGGATTAGTGCCGCTCCCTGTAAAACAATTAACTCTAAGCCATTGGCCACCCTGTCTGGGATACACGGCGTCTGGCAATGAATGAATGATTCACATATATAAATGAAGACACACTGAGAAAGATAATAACATCATTCATCAGACCAACCCTGAAATATGCATCAGTAGTCTGAAGTCCTCATCTCAAAAAACACATAGATAAGACTGGAAAAGTAAAAAGGGCAACCACAAGATGGGTACCAAGCTTAAGGGATGTAAGCTACGAAATAAGACTAGAAAAACTGAATCTACCAACACTACAGGAGAGAAGGTAAAGACATGATCATGCTATATAAATGCATCTCAGGGAAAGAGAAAATAGACATAAATGAATATATAACCTATGGGGAAGCATCAGCAAAGAGGACACTGCAAAAAACTACATGTATGTAAAAACAGAGGTGATAAAGATGCAAGGAAATTTAGTTTCCCAAATAGGGCAATTGATCAGTGGAATGCACTATTGAATGAAATAGCGTGTGCCAAAACTATTCACAAATTTATGGATATGTATGATAAAAATGGTTTAATACACAAAACAGTATGAGCCTGACTCATTCCTGTAAAGATACAATTAGGTTAAAACACACACACGCTTTCAAGAAAAACGTTCAGGCAGACTGGAAGACCCACATCCAGCTGAAAGTACCAGCATCCAGGGCAGCCACTGTGCTTGTGTTATGCAACAGACTGTGCAGCTTCTCATTACTGTTCTTTCATTCATTCATTCTCATCCAATTATTACTGTTCTACAGGAATAAAAACTCATTTACAATACAGTTCACATTACCAAACCCAAACAGCCAATTTCCGTTATGTTTTTTCATGCAGTATACCCTCATTTTAAGATGGGGTTCCGTTCCTGAAAACCCCATCGTATAGCAATCCATTGTATGGTGAACCTGTTATAACATGTAGTCAATGGGGATACATTCCCAGACCCGCCTAAACTCGCACAATCGACCCTTTCCATCATTAAACACACTTAAAACGATGCTGAGGGACAAATTCCAGTACTGTATTGGGTACATTTTACATTATTTAGGAAGTGGAGAGATGGCATGGGGCACAAGGGCTAAGGAGTAAATGAAGAAAAAACAAAAGTGATGGTATCCAGGGCTAGGGGCAGTACTGTCAAAGGAGAAGGAGAATGGCTATGTGCGATTTGCCACAAGGGCATAGGAAGTAATTCCATCTTGTGCAGTGTCTGTAATAATTGGGTGCATAAGAGATGTAGTGGTATTAGAGGCAGACTGCGAGATAACGCTGATTTCATGTGTGTGGTGTGTCAGAGAGAGCAGGTGGAGATTGACAGGCGTGAAAGGATTGAACTTGCTGGTGGATTTCTTGAGTGTGTGGAAGAGTTTTGTTATTTGGGAGACATGTTATGTGCTTGTGGCAGGGCTGGAGCTAGCTCTGTGGCTAGAGCAAGGAGTGGTTGGAAGAAGTTCAGGGAGCTGTTGCCTCTCCTGACATTGAGAGGGTTCTCCCTCTGTGGTAAAGGATCTCTGTATACAGCTTTTGTTAGGAGTGTAATGCTGTATGGTAGTGAGACCTGGCAGTAAAGGAAGAGGATATTCGCAAGCTCAAATGTACAGAAATGACAATGATTAGGTGGATGTGCAGTGCATCCCCGAGTGTGAGGCCTGGGGGAGCTAGGTTTATGATGGAAGAGTTGAGGAGTAGGTTGGGACTGGACTGTATTGGTGCTGTGATGAGGAGAGGCAGACTGAGATAGTTTGGGCATGTGGAGGGGATGAATGATGATAAATGGGTGCTGAAAGTGAGAAGCGTTAATGTTAGGGGTAGGGTTGCGAGAGGTAGACCGAAAAACAGCTGGAACGATGTCATTCAGTGTGACCTCAGGGATGAGGGACTGAATAGGGAAGCTGCCACAGATCGAGCAGCATGGAGAGCTGCCATTAGGTGACCAAGACCGATGCATAGAGCCTTCAAAAATTAAACAAAACGATGGAGCTAGAAAAGGACACCTACATTTGGATGCACTGATATAACCGAGCTGCTCCCCTGCCCAGTTATACATACTTCCCTCAACTCCCTCCCTCTCCTCTAAAAGGAGAATGGTGAGCTACAAGAAGATGGCATCTCTGGCCTGTAATCCACTGGGTTCACATTCAGATAAGCCTAGGGTTGTGGTTACTACTACATTACTGTTTATAACACTACTTACAGTACCTGTACTGTACTACTACATTACTGTTTATAACACTACTTACAGTACCTGTACTGTACTGTACCATACTGTACAACATTCTCACACATTCACTCTTAACCCAAAATTTATTGGACCAAACAATGACATGAAATAACAAATAATCAATCACCGCTTACTTCACTCAATTAAGCACATAGAAAAGGGATACAGTAATATAATAACAGCTGACACACTACTGTTGGTTAATTTTCAGCTGACAAAGCTGGGCCACTTCCACACCTTGAATACCAAGTCAAGGGCATATGAAATTCTGTAAGCCTTCATTATGAGGTAGGAATCTCCTTGGTTGCTTGTCAAACTGACTCTCATCCAACTACATTTGGCCATCAACTGAGCTGAAAGAGGTTAGGATTTGAGCCAGGTTAAAACAAACATGCAAATATGTTGTTACCTGGTTCATAGCACTTCTGTATATTTGGTGCCATAATGATGCATGACATCTTGCCCATTAACTTGGTTGTCTGCTTCAGCCCACACACAAACCTCTGCCTGTCAAAAAAAAGGGAGTTACAATTTGGCCTAAATTAATAGCATGAATCCAACGATGTATTAATCAACTGTCTTTTCATAACTACCAGATTATTTCATTTTCCTTTGGAAGACTTTCTATGGTGATGGGGTTGATGGAGGGTATTTCTAACCTCTCTACTTCAAAGTCTCTCTTATGCTGAATAAAACTGTATCATGAGAGAATAAAATAGAAAATATCACTCTACTTTAATAGGTTAGAGCTGTTTCACTTTAAAAGCTGTTTCATTATTCTGCTGCTGATGAATTAACATCTATTAGTGGTAGGTGGGGGCGCTCACCATCCACTCACTCGACATAGTGCTGCTCTCAGGTGACTGTCCTCTCCTCTCTTCCTTTCTTCTTTCCTTCTTTCCTCTTCTTTCTTTCTTTCTTTTCTTCTTTCTTTCTTCTTCCTTCTGTCTACAGGTGACTCTCCACTGACTGACATGGCAAATGGTCTCCTGTACATCAGGAAACCATTTACTACGCTGGGTGATAACCACATAACCAAACTATGGCACCTGGTGGTTTAGTGGGTAACTAAGGCACTCCTGCCAGATTATGCCAATGTAGGTTTATATCCAAGGGGTCGTTGGGGTTTATTGCTCAAGTAATGCCACTCAGGGATGAGTGAGGCTAGTCACTCTCATCTTAAATGTCTGGACCAACTTGCCTAGCCCTGGGTTCCTACACTCCTCATGGGGCAACACAGGATTAGATAATGATGATGATGATGATGATGATGACGATATTCACTTAAAGTTACTTATGATTCATTATAAAGTTGCTCGCAAGTTAGAAATGAATGTTTTTAAGCTTTAACCACTCAGTCACAAACCAGAAATATGTCTCACTTAGGGCGGTTTCACTTGAAGCAGGTGCTGGCAAAGAACGCCTTCATGTGCCAGTAGTCCGATACCTATATAACTCGGTTCCACTGCCTGGTTTTACAAACAACCATCAATTTCCTTCCCATCCCCCAATTGAAAAATGGTGGACTGCAGAAAAATGTCAGCTTCAGCCTATAGTCCACTGGCTTCTTGTTTACATAGGCCTGGGGTCACAGTTACTACTACTACTACTACTACTACCTGTGCTACAACAGCAACAACAAAAATTATCAACTGACTTGATGGCACCCTTGGCAGGGTCCCGTGCATACAGTCGCCTCTGGAACAGAACCACAGCTTTGAGCAATTCTGTGCCACTTCATTAATTTCATCTGTCACAACATGGGTGCAGTACCTGGGGAGAGGCATCAGATTAGAGGGTTTTCTCATCAATTCACCCCGGAGGTTAATCCATCCTAAGTCATTTCATTCTTACTAACCTAACCTAACTTGACCTAACCTTCACTAACTGAACATTACTACCGGTAAATCTGAGGTAATCTAACTTAACATGCTGGTAATCTAATCTTACCTAACCCAAGCTAACCTAACCTAACAACATAACATAACCATATCTAACCTAACCCAACCTAGCCAGATCTATGCTAACCTAATCTACTTACATAAAAGCCATAAAAAATAGATTAAAAAAAAAAACTGTAAAAAGTTTACTAACATGCAGTAAAAAGTTTACTGTATAAGTGTCATCAACACCGGCCACAGGCACCCACATCCAAGGCTATATGTGTTTTTGTCTTAATTTGGGCTTTTCATACTGTACTTTACAGGTAATATACAGTACAGTATATATCACATACCTGTATATATAGTACAATATACAGTACAGTATTCAGTGCATAAGTTATGGTAGTTGCTTAATGTCCAGATCACTTAACATCCTATTTTTCGGAACGTACTGTGGACACCGAGTGGCAAATACCTGTATAGCATATGACCACACCAACTAAGCACACTCCCTTCTACCCTATTACCAGTAACAACATACTACCTAACCAATATTCAATACATCAGTGCACCTAAACCCCACTATACGATCTTCCATTGTGCAATTGTTTGCTTATATGATCTTAATATTTCGGCATCTTTTTCGACAAATAATCACCAATTTCCCATATAAGATTGCTATGATCCCTACATCTGATATACAACTGACTGTTTTTTTTCCCACAAACGTGGCTCACAATTAAAAAAAAACACCTACTCTCTAAAATTACGGTGATGGACGGGATCTGCCAGCATCTTCAGTTCCTGAAATATTATCCACCGGGCTCTCTCTGCATTCATGCGCGTTTCACCCTTGGAATTCTCATCGTTCTCTTCTTTCTTATCTATTTCACCATTATTTCCACTGTCTAGGTTTTTCTCAGCCTTAGATTTTTCCCCTTTCTCTCGTTTCTTATCTACTTCACACTTAGTTCCACTGTCTAATATTTTCTCAACCCTCAATCTTCTTCCTTTCTCTTCTTTTTCATCTATTTCACCCTTGTTATCACTGTCTAATCTTTCCTCATCACTGGCTTTTTCTCCTTTCTCTTGCTTTTCTACTTCATCATTAATTAAACTATCCATCTTCTTCCCATCACTATATTTCTCTCCTATCTCCTGTTTTCTCTCCTTTTCACCCTTCATTTCACTGTCCAGTTTATCATCGTGTTCAGTTTCCCCCACATGGGTCGTCTCCTCAGTCAGTGTCGACTCCTTCCTAACGGTCTCTTCATCCCGTTTCACCCCCTCCTTCTTTTCTTTCTCCTCCTCCTTGACAGGTAACAGGTCCGCTGGTGTTGATGAACTTGTAGGAGGTTGTGTCTTCTGTCTCTCTATGGCTCTCTTTGCTTCTGTTGAGTTGAGAAGGAAAAAACTGTAATTACATTATCATCATCGTCAACACATGGAAAATAACCCATTCTGCCCATGGTTGTCATTTCTATTTATTCCCGCTACCACCAGATGATATCCAGGTAATTTAGTTATGGGGTATGTCTATCCCCCTTTCTTAATACTGACTATGACAAAACACAAGAATAAGTTTCAAAGCAAGCCTGAGAACAGTTAATCAACCAGAGGAATGAGGGTGGGTTCATGGACTGTGGGAAGTTTGAGGGGAAGAGCAGGGGAAGTCGTTGAGGCATTCAGTAGGATGTGAGTGGATGTGGCGTGTTTGCAGGAAGTCTGGTACAGGGTGGATCAGCCAGAAAGATTGTTGGGAAGGACTGTTACTATACGTTGTTTTGGCAGGGGGGGACAGACGGATATGGGTGTGTTGGTGTGATGGTTGCGGAGAAATCTATCTATCTATATACCTAGGCTGCTTCCCCCAAGGAAAGGGAGGTAGCCGAGACAGGACAACACACTCCCCATTTACTCATTCATTGCTGTCGGGCCCTGCTGCGGATGTCACTGATTGCGGAGAAATAGGTGGAATATATTATGAATGTTATGAGAGCAAGCAATAGGATATTGGTAGTGAAAATTCTATCCAGTAGAAAGATAGCTGCAATTATATTGGCATCTGCTCCACAGGCAGGATTGGATGAAGCAGAGAAAGATAGATTTTGGGATGATTTAATACGTGCAGTAGGTGGTATGCGGAATCATGAGATAGTGGTTTTGGGAGCGGATTTAAATGGTCATGTAGGTGAAGCAGCACAAGGTTATGCAGGAGTACATGGGGGATGTGCGTATGGTATAAGGAATGCGGAAGGGGAAAGGATACTCAAGTTTGGGGAGGCAACGGACATGATTGTGTGCAACACATATTTTAGGAAAAGAGACAGTAGGTTAATTACGTATGAGTCTGGGGGAAATAGCAGTCAGATAGATTACTTTCTGGTTAGGTGGACTGATAGGAGGTTAGTGAGGGATGTTAAAGTTATAGGAAGTGAGGAGTGTGTCCAGCAGCAGAAACTATTGATTTGTGATATGGTGCTCAAAGAACGAGTGATGAAAAAGAGGACTTATGTACCTAGGAGGAAAATATGGAAGCTGAAAAACCAAGTACAGTAGTAAGGGATGCCTTCTACAGCGAGATGAGGAGAGTGGTGGCTGAACAGGGAGCTGTAGAGAGAGGCATTAATGAACAGTACAGAGCCCTCAAGAACAATCTCTTGACAGTTACTAAGGTAACATGCGGTTGGACAAGAGGACCATCAAAATATAAAGTAACCTGGTGGTGGGATGAGGGTGTAGAAGCTGCAGTTAAAGAGAAAAGAATGTTTTTCCTGGAATGGAAGAAGGGTGGTAGCAAGGAGGAATACTTGACTGCCAAGCGTAGGGCTAGAAGAGAGATATACAGGGCAAAGTCAGTCACAGAGACTTTACTTGATAACCTAAATCATGGGGAAAGGAAAAATATGACATTTAAGGTGGCAAATCAGATGGAGAGGGATAATCGGGATATTATAGGTGAGCAGTGTGTGAAGAATGATGAAGGAAGGGTAGTGGTGAACAGTGAGGATATTAAAGATGCATGGAGAGAGCATTATAGCTGGTTCTTGAATGGGGAGTTTGACTGGGACAGGGAAGGTTTGAGCCAGCAGATCCAGTGTTTGACCCTTGGCCTATGAATAATGCTGATACTGTGAGTGAGGAAATAGCAGGATGATGGTGGGGAAGGCAGCAAGTGTGTCTGGGTTGACTGCCGAAATGTTGAAGCCCTTAGGAGATATAGGGGTGCGGTTAGTCACTGACCTGATAAATATGATTATTTGTGAGTGTGTTGTCCCATATGATTGGCTGGAGTATAATTGTAAATGTGTATAAAGGGAAGGGTGATGCCCTGGAAAGAGGAAATTAAAGAGGTACACTCAACTCCCTGCTATCGCGCCTAATTGGTCACAGGAAATGCGCGTGATAGCTGAATGCGTGATAGCTGAACTGAACAATCAATGGGAAAATTTCTAATTGGTTTTTCGGTGGCCCATTTTTCTAACTTTTAACCACTCTATGCCTACGATTTCCTGCCAATCTCTCCTCTAACATGAAATAAAGCATTATTACATTAATAATAACAGTATAATGAATAAATAAACAACATAAAAGGCCATCAAACTTTGATAAGGATTACGGCTTGGGTGGTTTGATGGGTTCCGAGGCTTGGGAGTGGCTTAGTTGCCGCCAGATCTCTTTGGCTGTCTCCATTTCTTAGTGTCCACAGCTAAAGGGGGTATCACATGGTTCCTTATATCAGGAATGGCTGAGGAACATTTAAGTGGAACAAAACTTGGACGCTATCACAAGCGTTCCTCACACTGTCGTCAGAGACCCGTCTCAGTTGTAAACACGTGATTACTTTATCGACATCACAGTTTTTTCAGCATAAGAAATATTAACTCTTTATAAGGGTTTCAAAACCATTGATATTTATTCTAAAATACAATAAGTATTCATCATTAGGCTAAATTTCAATGCTGTAGTACGATATATTCTTTCGAGCCGAATGGGTTTTGGTCACTCTTTTGCCCGTCGTGTCCTAAGCAGGAATCCGTTCAGATGCATTCCAAATGCCCATGCTATAATTGGGAATTTTACCACATTACCGTTCCGATTAACCATCGTATCCTCTGCAAACCTCGTAAGAAGTGCCGTGTGAATAAGTTTCACTTAGCCTGTCTTCAAACTCGACGCGTGACAGCGGTCTTGGGGTGTGTGATAGCATGTATGGTTGTGGATTTGATGTGTGCGTGATAGCAGATAAGTGTGATAGCTGAACGTGTGATAGCAGGGGGTTGAGTGTATAATGCTTTTAGATCAGATAATGAAGCTAATGGAGAGAGTTTTAGAAGGTATGATTAGAGAAAGAATGAATATTGATGAGATGCAGTTTGGGTTTATGCCAGGTAGGGAGACCACTGATGCCATATTCACTGTCCAACAGCTTCAGGAAAAATATATTGGTAGGATAAGGGGTCTGTATTTTGTTTTTGTTGATTTGGAAAAGGCCTTTGACAGAGTCCCTAGAGAGGTGGTGAAGTGGGCAATGAGAAAGCTTGGCTTAGAGGAGTGGCTGGTTAGGGTGGTTATGGCTATGTATGTGGGTGCTCGCACCCAGGTAAGAGTGAATGGAGATTTCAGTGATGAGTTTTCCGTGAATGTTGGTGTGCATCAGGGGTCAGTTTTGAGTCCCATGTTGTTTATCATGGTACTTGAAGCCCTCTCATGTGACTTTAGAAACGGACTCCCATGGGAGATGTTGTATGCTGATGATTTGGTGTTGATTGCAGAGAACGAAAGGGAGGCGGAGGAATGGTTTAGGAAGTGGAGAGATGGTATGGGGCACAAGGGCTTAGGGGTGAATGCAGATAAAACAAAAGTGATGATATCTAGGGTTGGTGGCGGTACTGTCAAAGACGAGGGAGAGTGGCCATTTACAGTTTGCCACAAGGGTGTGGGAAGTAATTCCATCTTGTGCGGTGTTTGTGATAAATGGGTGCACAAGAGATGTAGTGGTATCAGAGGTAGACTGCGAGATAATGCTGATTTTATGTGTACGGAGTGTCAGGGAGAGCAGATGGAGATTGTCAGGCGTGAAAGGATTGAACTTGCTGGTCCGGATGATGATGATGATGATTATTATCTATCTATTCATCTATCTATTGCCAGACGCCATAATCCCGTAAGGGGTGGCCATTTGACTTTGAGTTATTTGTTTTACAGGGAGGGGCACTAACCCTTCACCAACCCACTTGCTGACACATTGGGAGCACATATGGTTTGGTTATATGGTTACCACCCAGCATAGTAAATGGTTCTTGGCTTACAGGAAACCATTTGGCTTGTCACTTAATGTAAAGCCAACTGTAAAGGAAAGAAAAGCAATAAGAAGTGACAGGAAAGATGGGAGAAATAGGAAGAGAAGAGGGCAGGCACAGAAAAAGAATGATAAAGGCTAAGGAAGAAGTAGGCAGCACTACACCAAGTGAGTGGATGATGGTCGCCACCACCTACCACTAATTATTATTATTATTATTATTATTATTATTATTATCATTATTATTATTATTATTATCATTATTATTATTATTATTATTATTATTATTATTATTAATGCAATCTATCAAAACCCTGAATGTAAAAACACACAATGTAAATTTACCTACCATTAAATATAATTTTAAATGCTGCTATTCTATCATCCTGCAGTCTTTTAGCTGCTTTCTTCAGTTTTGATAAATTTCTCTTCTTGTTGGCTCTAATTTTCCCTCGTCTCACCTGAAATTGAGAGAAAAAATAAGTGTGGCATAGTGCTATTCATTTTTTATTGCAGGTAAATACATATTCCAGCACATGAACTCCTTTAATGGTAGTACAGTAGTAGCTTTGCAGCCCTAGGTTCATCTGAATGTGAACCCAGTGAACAGCAGGCTGGAGTTGCCCCTATCCTGCAGCCCACCATCCTTTCTTCAGGGGAAAGAAAGGGAGGTGAGGGACAACTGTATAACCAGGTAGTTCCAATACCCAATCCTATCAGTGTCACCCACCACATAAAGGCATCATTCTCCATCATCCCTTTGATGGTGCTGGTAGTGCCTTCATGTGATGGCACTGATAAAACCATGCAGCTCCACTGCTTGATTATACGAATGTTCCTTACGTCCTTCCTTGTTCCTCTACGTGAGGTTAGTTGACTGCAGAAGAAGAGTAACTTCTGCCTGCTGACCTCTGAGTTCACTTTCCAGATTACCCTGGGGCTACAGAAGCCACTACTACTACTATTACTACTACTACTACAGTACTATAGTCTGTTCCATATAAACTGGAGGAGAGAAACCTGTATTTTCCTTCCCAAGTCTGGGTCAAACGTAGAATGCAGGTGACCTTAGAAGGATTATCCCCCTCTTTCCTCCAGCCCCTCCCATCTCCTTCCTCTCCTGAGAGAGAGAGAGAGATTGTGTGTGTGTGTGTGTGTGTGTGTGTGTGTGTGTGTGTGTGTGTGTGTGTGTGTGTGTGTGTGTGTGTGTGTGTGTGTGTGTGTAGGTGCATGTGTGTGTGTGTGTGTGTGTGTGTGTGTATTTTCTGTGGAGAGCCTTCTTCTGTGCTATCCTTGTATCATTCTCATAGATTAGTCTTATTCCTGTTGTAGCTGCCTAGCATGGACCAAAAGGTCTACTGCAGTTTTTCTCTCTTCTTACAGTATGTTCTTATACGTTACTTTTAGCAACTTGATTGTTGTAATAATATTTAAAAACTATTTAAGACCGGTTTCAAAATTTCCCATTCATCACACACACACACACACACACACATACATACATGCTCCCACGCACATGCATATAAAATATATTCTTCATCGACAGTTCTTATGAAAATATGTGGAGCATGCTGGAACTCTTGGGTGAGTATTGCTTGAGATGAATGGTAACAAAGAAGAGGAAGGAGGGAATGCATGAGTGGAGCACCTGCTGACCCGTACTGGTTCAGGTGTGCGTTTGGCCTCAGGTCAAGATGGGTGGAGCTTTTGCTTTGAGGTCACATGCAGCATTTCCTTGAACGCCCTTGATGATGCTTCCCAACATCCCGCCAGGTCACTTATAATAATGGACAACGCATCATACCACTGCAAAATCATAAATAAAGCACAAACACAGAGCTTACGAAAACAAGAAATTATAAAGTGGCTTCTTGATAACAACCTCCCTCATGACCCTCTGCACACTAAGGCTGAGCTGCTACACCAAGTGAAAAAAAACAAAGACAAGCAATTGTTTGAAATTGATAAAATCGTCAATAATCATGGTCACCAGGTGCTGCGGCTTCCTCCCTATCATTGCCAGCTCAACCCCATAGAGCTGATTTGGGCTCAGGTCAACGATGATGTGAGGAAGAGAAACTCAAATTCTTCTCAAAAATTACGAGTGATCGAAGAGCTAACGAGAAATGCGATAGAAAAAGTAACAGCAGAAAACTGGCAGAAATGTGCGGCACACACACACTATCTATCTATCTATTGCCAGACGCCATAATCCCGTAAGGGGTGGCCATTTGACTTTGAGTTATTTGTTTTACGGGGAGGGGCACTAACCCTCCACCAACCCACTTGTTGACACGTAGGGAGCACGTATGGTTTGGTTATATGGTTACCACCCAGCGTTGTAAATGGTTTCCTGGCTTACAGGAAACCATTTGGCTTGTCACTCAATGTAAAGCCACCTGTGAAGGAAAGAAAAGCAATAAGAAGTGACAGGAAAGATGGGAGAAATAGGAAGAGAGGAGGACAGGCACAGAAAAAGAATGATAAAGGCTAAGGAAGAAGTAGGCAGCACTACATCAAGTGACTGGATGATGGTGAGAAATAGGAAGAGAGGAGGACAGGCACAGAAAAAGAATGATAAAGGCTAAGGAAGAAGTAGGCAGCACTACATCAAGTGAGTGGATAATGGTGAGAAATAGGAAGAGAGGAGGACAGGCACAGAAAAAGAATGATAAAGGCCAAGGAAGAAGTAGGCTGCACTACATCAAGTGAGTGGATGATGGTGAGAAATAGGAAGAGAGGAGGACAGGCTCAGAAAAAGAATGATAAAGGCTAAGGAAGAAGTAGGTAGCACTACATCAAGTGAGTGGATGATGGTGAGAAATAGGAAGAGAGGAGGACAGGCACAGAAAAAGAATGATAAAGGCTAAGGAAGGAGTAGGCAGCACTACATCAAGTGAGTGGATGATGGTCGCCACCACCTACCACAAGGCACACACACACACACACACACACACAAAAAAGAAGAATTTATGAGAAATGACACTGCTGTAAACCACATGGTAGAAAATTTTGTTATCAATATATTGAACGAGTCCAGCAGCGATGAAGATGAATAAACAAGTGTTGTGTGAGGTGTCTTGTGTATACTTATTGTAAATAAGAGTTGTAAATATAAATATAAGCCATATAATGAACATAATTTGTTTAATATTATACAAGAGAGAGAGAGAGGGGGGAGAGGGAGGGAGGGAAGGAGGAAAGAACAAAGAGAGAAGGTGGGGAGGGAGAGGGAGAAACTTTCCCTTTTCCTATTAATCACACACACACACACATTAGAAGGGAGAGAGAGAGAGAGAGAGGGTAATGCGTATTTCACCTTTTTTTTTTATATAAAACTCTATCTTGATTGAAGTTATTTTCAGCAAATCATATGACTGATATTTTCATAATTATAACGTTTCACCATACCGCGATGAATTGGTGATTTTCTTAGGTTTGCTAATCAGGATAGAACTCGTAATAATGCCTTCAAATTACACAAATTCATGTTTGGATTGGATGTAGGATTAATTAATATTAGGTCAGAAAATATATTATTGCTATATTTGAAGATTAGACAATAAACAGTTCAAATCTCTCTCTCTCTCTCTCCCAGGAGAGTAGGCTGGAGAAAGAGTCAGGTGAGGTCACTTTTATCCCTCTGTACGGTCACCTGCGTTCGACTAGGACTTGGGCGTAGCTTCTCCGCCACTTTATATGGAACAGAGTATACTACTAAAACCCTCTGATGCAGTGATCATATTTACAAATTTACTGTATTCATTCTTGGTACTTCCAGACTATTTTATTCAACTCTGGGATGATGTCTGGTAAATACAGGATTCACAAAGGCTATATCTAACTCCAGTTTGAAAAGTTTCTCCTTTGTTAAATAAAATGGTCTTAAAATGCAAAAACACAAAATGCAAATACATCACTGGAATTAACTGATTAACCTCATGAATTTTGTAATGTACTGTTTAACTTATTCAAATTTCTGCCAGACAATGGTAGGCCTAATCATATTAAGAGAGTCCCCAGAGAGTAATGGAGTTAATGAAGGCTATGCTTAAATCATAATCATCATCATCATCATCATCATCATCATCATCATCCAGACCTTACTTCCTTCTTTTTGTGGTATGTCACTGCTGTTATTTGACCAGACATTTTGTGCCTGCCCCATTTCTCACTGTTTTCACCCCGTGCAGGAGTCCAAGTTTGTGAGCCACCAAGCGAGGGCCACTGTTCAAGCTGTGAGATGCTGAAAGGCGAAGTTTTTGCTTTCTGTGTAGCTCCATCATTCTGACTGCGTTGAAGGATTTTCTTATACGTGACTGTTTCATCCCTTGATGCATTTATTGATGGGCTGCTGGAAAAATACACCTCACTTGTGGCAAAGTTATATTTCTTAGCCTTGTTCCTGTCTTTTCTTGGTGTATCTTTTTTTGACTGATATTTCTCTGCTTCCTCTCCCTCTGCCTTATGACTTGTCAGGGATTTTGAATCAAGAGGGTGGTCATGAGCTGCTAAATTTGTGGATATACTGGTACCCTGGGCCTCCTCTTTAACACTCCAATTACTGGAATCTGAAGCTCTGAGTCTCCAAGCAGTTGTATCATTTTGAGGTGACACTGATCCACGTTCAGTACATCTGTGTCTGTGACCATGTTTACTATAGTCTTTCTTTACACTTGACTGAGAATTTAAGTTATATTTGGACACAGCAGCAGTAGCATTCTCTGGCTGCTGATCCTCCTGAGTAAACCTGGGGCTGTCACTCTTAACACATTTATGATCATCTTTCTTAAAACTTGACTGATCACTTGTAAACTTGAATCTGTCACTCTTATCATATTTGCAATCATCTCTCCTAACACCTGATTGATCATTTATGGAAAACTTAGGTCTGTCACTCTTATTATACTCAGGTTCATCTTTTCTTAAACCAGACTGATCACTTAGGGGATACTGCGATGGAGAAGCATGTCCATGAAGTACTGCCCCAGTGGTAGTGTTCTCCTTATGTTTGACTCGCCATCCTGTGGCTTCAGAAGTGGTAATGTTCTTCTGCTGTGCATCTCTTTGTCCAAAAGGTTCAGAAGTGTTGCCCTCTCTCTTTGTCACCTGTGTCACCTGCTGGCTCCTTGGTATGAATTCAGGGACATCCAGAGACAACATTACTGTACCTGTTGAATAATAAAATATTGGTAGATGGTAGAGGCAGAGAGGGAGAGAACATAACTGAGATAAAGGCATGGAGTGGAGAGATACCGGTACTTTATATGAGAGAAGGGGATGTGTTGGAGGGAGGGCAGCCAAATGGCAGAGGACAGGGAGACATGGACGTGATTTGTTTGTGGTCACCCAATACAGGATTATGGTGTCTGGCTATAGACAGATACACAGACAGACATTTTCCAGTGGTGCAGCCAATATAACTGATTATACAAATGTTCTTCAACTTCCTCTCCCCTCAAAGGAGCATGGTGAATAGCAGGTGAAGGGCAACTTAAGCCTTCAGTTCACCAAGCTCGTGTTCAAATGAGCCATGGGACTATACAACAATAAGAATAATATTGCTGCTGTGGCCCATGGGTCATCTGGGTGCAAACCAGGTGGAGTGCAGGCTGAAGCTGCTGTCTCCTGATCATTCCACCTTTTGCTTTCACAGCCAGGTTTGATGCTGTTTGCCCTGGTTTGTGTAATGTTATAATATAGTAATAATTATAATAATACTGTAACAATAATAATAATAATAATAATAATGATAATAATAATAACAGTAATACTGGTACTAATAATAATGGTAATATTAATAGTACCGGTAGCTGCAGATTTTTTGTTTCTTAAATGCACCACTTCTATTGCATGTTAAAGAATGCAGTACTGATAAAATCTTGAAATAACATGACTAGCTACAGTATACCGTCTTTACTTTAACTTGGCCCAGGTTTCCATCCTTTTGAAGCCTATTTCATATATCATAAGAAAGAAAAAGACAATACAGTACAGCAACTCTGCATCTTTTCCATGATACTTCTTCATAACTAGCACCATATTCTAGTGCTAATCTTTTGGCACAACTAGCAATCAAGATGGAGAGATGGTAGTTTTAGGATAAGTTAAAATTAAAGTTGCATAGCAATTCATAGGCTGTACTGCATCAGGAGAGCACCTAGTAAACCCACTTTTTTGTGGGTGTGAGAAGGGAGTGTGAGCTGGGGGAAGGGCAGTGAAATGGCAGGATACAGGGCATTATGGAGGCAATTTGTTTGTGGCCACCCTTTACGGGATTAAGGCATCTGGCAACTGACAGACAGAGATGGATGATGCTTTATAAAGTGCAAATAACACACTTCCATAACCTTTGATTTATAAAGTGAAAATAACTTACTCCCACAACTTTTCATATCCATTATGCCTACCCTACCTTCATAATCATATTACGGGTATGTTCAATAATAGGGAAAAATATTATTTCTATTATTACAAGATGAAGCTCTCCCAGATTTTTTTCTATGGCTGTTATGCAGGAATAGTGCTGCCTACTTCTTCACCATTATCATTCTTTTTGTGTCTGTCCTTCTCTCTTCCTATTTCTTCCATCCTTCTTGTCACTTTTTATTACTCTTCTTTCCTTTTCAGGTGGCTTTACACTGAGTGACAAGCCTAATGGTTCCCTGTAGGCCAGGAAACCCTTTACAACGCTGCGTGGTAACCATATAACTAACCTATATGTTTTCCCCACGTGTCAACAAGTGGGTTGGTGGAGGGTTAGTGCCCCTCCCCGTAAAACAACTAACTCAAAGACAAACAACCACTCTTTGCTGGATTATGGCATCTGGCTATAGATAGACAGAAAGATAGACAGAACTTATTTTCTTTAGTTCACTCATGCAACTATGGTATGGTTTTAGTCACCTTAGAAAATCTTTAGGAGTGAAACAATTAACAAAGGATATGTTCAATCCCTCCAGCCTGCAAAATCACACCTAAAATGAATCAAACCATCAAACAGAAACAGGAGTACAAAAAGATGGAGGTCAACATATTCTATCTATCTATTGCCAGACGCCATAATCCCGTAAGAAGGTGACCATTTGACTTTGAGTTATTTGTTTCATGGGGAGGGGCACTAACCCTCCACCAACCCACTTGCTGACACGTAGGGAGCACATATGGTTTGGTTATGTGGTCACCACCCAGCGTTGTAAATGGTTTCTTGGCTTACAGGAAACCATTTGGCTTGTCACTCAATGTAAAGCCACCTGTAAAGAAAAGAAAAGCAATAAGAAGTGACAGGAAAGATGGGAGAAATAGGAAGAGAGGAGGGCAGGCACAGAAAAAGAATGATAAAGGCTATGGAAGAAGTAGTCAGCACTACATCAAGTGAGTGGATGATGGTCGCCCCTACCACTTCAACATATTAAATGGGCTAATAATTTTTCACCAAGTCAGTATTGTACTGCAACAGGAAAAGTGAAAACCAGTAAAAACTAAATTGCTGCAGCAAGGAACTAAAACGGAATCAAAAGAAATTGATTATATGAGTGGTATGGGATGAGGGATAGAATACTAGACATCCACAACCATGAGAGAATTAAATATAGATACTTGGTACCGTACAGATAAAGTGACGAACTAACTACTAAACAAACTGACATGACAGACCTGACACTCACTCACTGACTGCACCCGGTTCAGCATTATCACCTCCCGTACCTCAACCAGGAGGTCTGCCTTGGCCTGCTGGTTGGCCCAAACATAACACTGTAGAGCTTCCTGATGGCATCTTCCTCCAGGTCACTCTCAGGTTTTGTGCACCATTTCTGAAATATAACATGGTGGGGATATTTATACATCTCACTTATGAACACATCAGTAAAAAAAACAAAAAGTTGGAAACATACCAGATGCACTGTCTTGTTTTAAGGGAAATTATATGAATGTACAATACTATAGAGAAATGCTACTACTTTACATCAGTAACAGTTTTGTCTAATGGTAGGTGGAGTAAACTAGGATGAAATTTAGTATATAATGAAGGCATCTTGAATTGGTCTATTACTGGTATCTTATTTTCATTTTTCTTGGAAGGAACAATCTTGCATACTTCAAGCCTTTGGTTCCTTCTTCCTTGCATTAAAAAATAAAAGATATAATATACATGAAGGAAAATGCACTATGAACTAGCTGCCTTAAATGTGGAAGCACATACAAAATTGTAAATCATCTCTAAAAAATCCTATCACCATACTACACTGAGAAATACACTGAGGTGGTCTGGACATATGGAGAGAATGGAGACTGAATGACTAAGAGAGTGTATGCAGGTGTGATGGAGGGAGGGAGAGACCAAGGATGAGGTGGAGGGATGAAGTTGAGAGGTATATACGGGAGGGGAGAGTGAGCTAGGCTGGAGGGCAGTCAAATGGTGGGTGACAGAGCAACTTGGAGGCATTTCATATGGGACCATCCTTTCCGGGATTAGGGCATTGGGCTATTGATAGATAGACAGATAGACATACAGAACTGTAAATCATCTATAAAAAAAATCCTATCACCATACTGAAAGGGATTAACCCTTGCTAAACTACAAACTTCATATAAGGTACAATGAAGGTCTGCACAGGCCCAGCTGCAAGTCTGGTATGAGGTACAGTTTACACTGGCTATAAAACAATGATTCAGAGGAGGTAACCTATCTTACAAGCAATCAGTGTGGCAGGGGTTCATGCTCTCCTTCTCACTCTACCTTCCAGCACTCTGTCCACATGTAGCCTATACATCACCTCAGAGCCACTCTCCTTATCCAACCCACATCACCAATTCATTCTCCATCATATTTCTATTATTCTAGCTATGACCTCACAACTCTGGAAGTATCTTCCTCTGTCTGTATTTCCTACTGCCTATGACCTCCAG
Organism: Coenobita brevimanus; assembly: GCF_032717465.1. NCBI lineage: Eukaryota > Metazoa > Arthropoda > Malacostraca > Decapoda > Coenobitidae > Coenobita > Coenobita brevimanus. Next base: position 30,889,663 of record NC_137012.1, read on the forward strand.
TCTTTCAAACACAGTTTGTCCAAGCATCTTGAAACAAATGGATCTTGATTTTGGCTCTCTGTTAACTTTTTTTTTTTTCTCTTTCTCTCTTCATCTCTCTCTCTCTCTCTCTCTCTTGGAGGGAACACTCTTACACTCTTGCAGGCTTCTGGCTTTTGGTTCGTTCTTGCATTAAGAAAAAAAAAAAAATCATACAGTCTGGAAAAGCCCTCTGATCCTGAACAAATTAATAACCTGTCCAGTCCAAAAGTCTCTCCTGAGCTGAATAAAACTGCATGAAAGATGCAAGACAAAAAATGTACTGAAGGAGTAAAGTTGTGCCTGAGTCTTACCCATATTGGAGGAGACCAAACTGTGTGGCCCAGTCACCCAGGTGGTTGATGCAGTTGACATGGTGGCCCAGGGCTGAGTGGAGGCAGGCCAGGATGTGCCGTTGATGGTGGAGCACAGGTGGCCAACGTGGAAAGGCTTGACAATGCTGGGTGAGCTGTGGGATGAGTGGTGGAAAAAATAATGGTCATGTTCAAGACTGGAAAACTGTTACTGATAAATGGCACAACCAGCTCCAAATTATCCCTTATAAGGTGCAAGAGCCCTGGGTTAGGGTACCATACTGAAAAATTTAGGGAAAACAACAAGCCTACTCTTCTTGTGGCAATACATGATCAGAAAAACACCAACCATTTCTTTTCTTTTTTTTTTTTTTAGAACTAAACCTATGTGTAGGAGGCATAAGAATTACTCTACATGAAGCTACTAAACCTTTAAACCATCAAGTGTTTTACTGAAAGGCATACTGAATTTGCAAACAAGGATGAGATGCAATTTTCATAGTACTGGTACAATGGCTGAGACAAAGGTGTGGTTGCTGTTGCTGATCAACCAGTGTATGTTTGACCATGCAAGCCCATCAACTACAGGCAAGCAACTGCCCCTGCAGTGAACTGATGTTTCCTTGCAGCTGACAGTGCCTGGCCACAGTGAGGTGCAGGGAAAAGTGTGGAGATTTGGTTCATGAATGGATGCCACATCTGTGTCTTTCCACCCAGTTAACAGGGGCATCCTAGTAGGCTCCACCTAGAGCTGTAAATGGCCTCCTGGGCAGGCCCGTCCCCAGAAGTATAACCATAGGGGGGCAATTGAGATATTGAGGGGGGCAGGTTATTAGGAGGCAGTCAATAATATAGAGCAAAAATTCAGTCCTACCTATGTTAATGCATGGGACCATAGTTGTCATGGCAATAGTTACGATATAATCAAAACCAACATTTCTTTCTCTCTCTCTCTCTCACACACACACACACACACACACACACACACACGCGCACAGTCACACACACAGGAAGACATGGAATAAAAAAATAGGGTTGCATTTACTGACGATTTCCAGGTCTCTACAAACAAAAGTCCAAGTAATATTAACATTGGTTTCTGCTTTAGATAAGAACTCATAAGATTTGATTGTTAGGAAAATTAATGAAATTTTGCATAAATTTACAGTGTGTTGGTAATTTCATCACTTCATATGAACTAAACTTTGAAGTAATAATTATATGTCCAAAAAACATAGCTCATCATTTAAATAAAGGAAAAGAGAAAGGAAAATGTTTTAGACTTCAAATCTGCTGCTGCTCTTAATACAATTGGATCTTCCTGCTTCTTGCAGCAAATGTATGGAGAAATTCATCCATATTAATTTTCTGAGTGTATTCAGCGAGAAATGAGAGTAGTACAAAGTTACTTTTTCTTTTATGGGTCATAGATCGTCCGTAAGGTGTTAGTACACGTGAGAGTGTTGAAAAGGATTTTTCACATACAGCATTACTAGAGCCAAATGTGAGAGCAGCTGCATACAATTGGTAGACTTCACTGAATCCTTTTCTATAAGGATGAAGAAGCAAGCACAAGTCGTTTAGAGTTTTGTGTACTTTGTCATCAAACTCTTTTTCAATAAAGGTCCTTGCCACTTGACATTCACTTTGGAGCAGAGATGAGTCAGTATTAAGACCTATGAGAGAAGCTACTGGGGCAATTTTTTTAGGATCTAAGAAACTCACACTGGGTTCTGGCCAAAGGCATGAGATTGCAGCAGTCACTGCACTACTGCATTCACCAAATCTAGCATCAAGCTCCCCAAGGCAGTTATCTACAATGCTGCAATAAATCTGCCTGAAAAGTGTTGCTTCACTTTCTGCATTGCTAGCATAACCTATTTTGAAGCAGCCTAACCGCATCTAACCCTATCTAATCCTACCCAGTCTCACTTAACCATACCATACCCGACCTAACCCAACCAGTCAAGCCTAAAATGACCTAATCCAACCGAACCTAACCCAGCCTAACCCAACCAAATAAAACCCTACCCAAAATCTATCAAAACCGACGTATTCTAAAGCAATCTAACCTAATCCGTCTATATCTAGTCGAACTGAAGCCAACCCAACCAAAAATTACCTAATCAGACCAAACTCTGCCCAAAGTGACCTAACCTAACTTTCGATCGGCTATAAAAGCGTTCGCTAAGAAATTTTGCTGCCTGAACGTCTACGGATGTCACATTCCAAGTTTCGCCTGTTCTGTGTACACGTCTAACTTTGTGTGTATTTACCTATTTGTAGTATACAGGAATTGAGCAATGCTCGTGTTGTCCTGTCTCCATATCCACATTTATCAAGTCTACCTTTACACACATGAATGTTTTTCTCATGCACCACCTCTCTGTCTAAGTCGTTCCAAATATTTAAGTATTTACCTAATATACCTAATTGTGATATACTCGGAATGTACTATGCTCGTGGGTTTCCGTCGCTGTTTCTCAGTAAGTCGAATTTAGCTTTAAACTCGTTTAAGTTTTTAGACTGGACGATCTCTTTGTCCAGGCTGTTCCATAAGTCTATACTTCTGTAAGGAAAGCTACATTTCTTGATATCCTTCAAGCAGCTTGACTTTTTCAATTTCATTCCGTGTCCTCTTGTTGCTCTCTTATCCCATACAAACAGATCTTCTTTGTCAGTTTTATCTACTGCCACCATGGTCCTGAACACCGCAATCATGTCTCCCCTCTTTCTCCTTTCCTCTAACGAAGGCAAATCCAGTTTTTCCAGCCTCTCTCTGTATGACAGGTCTGTCAGACTGGGGACCATCTTGGTTGCTGTTCTTTGTATTCTCTCAATCTTGTTTATATCTTTCTTTTTGTGTGGGGACCACACTACCGCTGCATATTCTAACCTGGGGCGGATCATGGCCACTATCAATTTTTTCATCATTTCCTCATCCATATAATGAAATGCTACTCTTATGTTAGTCAAGAGTTTATAAGTCTCTCCAACTATCTTGTTAATGTGCTTTTCTGGTGACAAACTATCTTGGACCAGCACTCCCAAATCTTTCTCTTCTCTCCTTTTTGTGATTAATTCATTACCCAAAAAATAATTCAGTGATGGTCTCCTGGTACTTTTACCCATTTCCAATATTTTACATTTCTTTACATTAAATTTCATTTCCCACGTCCGGCTCCAATTAATTGTGTATCCTATCCAAATCCTCCTGCAGTATTTTACAATCCTCCTCAACCTCTATCTTCCTCAAGATCTTTACATCATCAGCAAACAGACTTGCATAACTGTTCACTCCATCTACCATATCATTTACGTGTGTGTGTGTGTGTGTGTGTGTGTGTGTGTGTGTGTGTGTGTGTGTGTGTCCATCTGTCTGTCTGTCTGTCTGTGTGTGTGTGTTCAGTCGTCTGTGTACGCAGGAGAGCCTGTGTTTGCGTCAGGCAGGGATACTGAGTGTGGAGGGATGGTTGAGTTCATAATAAGCCTGTGTGAATAGAGGATTTTGTATGCATGTTAGTAAGTGTGTGTGTGTGTGTGTGTGTGTGTGTGTGTGTGTGTGTGTGTGTGTGTGTGTGTAATTCTAACTCACAGAAGAATCGTGGAAGAGAATTACATGCGCTTCAGTTGAAGGTGTGGGATGATGGGTCTCTTTGATCCCACTTGAACACATACAAGACTTCAGCATGCAAGTATAATTATGCAAACACACACACACACACACACACATATACACAGCTCTCTCTCTCTCTCTCTCTCTCTCTCTCCAACTCTCCCTCTTTTACTCTAGTTCATATTTCAAGTGCATATGTAAGTCTATGTCTGACCTTTCACCATATATGTCTGCCTGATTCGCCACGGCTACAATATATCATCTTGCCTGGTCATTACTTACAGCCTCGTATCTGCATAATAAACCGTGAAATATTGTAACTGGCGGACCGTGGCAGGAAAACGAGAGAAAAAGAGGCTGGATAAGAGAAAAGGAGCCGAGAGTAAAAGCAAAAAGAACAGAGAATGAGATAAAGAGAGCAGAGACTGACACAAAAAGCATAATGGCATGAATGGGGCCAGAAAAAGTGAAAGAGGAAGGACAGAAGAGAGGAAAAGGATAGACACCCAAAGCAGCACTACACTGAGTGAGTGGATGGTGTGCACAGGAAAATGGCACAGCTAGGAACAATTTTACAAATGCTGTACTTAGTCTCCTGTCATGACACCATCACTCCAGCAACCAATGTTTGTGCAGTGGGCATGGAGAAGGATGACCCTCCTGTCCTAAGGTGCTTTCAGCAGAGGTAAAATGGGTTTTTAGCTTCATAAAAACCTATCCATTTGTGTCTCCTGTTGCCACTATTTGGTAACATGGAGGCACCTTTCATACTCAGAGGGTTAAGACATCTTCCACAGTGGTACTGCATGTCATTACTGTACTTTCAAGTTTATAAATGATATATTTATTAATTTCTATATTAACCCAGTGACATTAAGTTGGTGCTTTAATAAAGGCATGTTATTTATAAGTTAACATATTTAGAGAACAATTATGATGCTATAGCATGTGTAGGTCTTTTCACCTGATGGCAGCTGTCCATGGCACCACCACCGTGCATTGTCAAGATGGCAGTTATGGAGCAGCATGTCATTACTAATGCCAGGTATTAATATCAACCACCCTGGCATTGTATATGGTTCATGGACTACAAAAGACCACTTGGTTTGTCAGTCGGGGTAGAATCACCAGGAGGTAGCACTACACAGTGTGAGTGGACTGCAGGTGCCCCAAATTATAGGAAGGCAAGTTATAAGTACACACTCACTCCCTCACCATTCCAGCCCCTGGAATCCTGACTCCATCTCATAAATATCCTCACTTAAATGCTTCATATTCTGGCATTAATATCCTGTATATCTCAGGAGTCAAGATGGAGAGATGGTTATTTTATGCTGTGTTAAGTAGACAAACAGACAGACTGACAAATGAGGAAGTAAAGGAGTATTGTGGTGTTGATGTGGTTGAAAATGTTAAGAGAAATACTCTGAGATGGTTTGGCTATGTGGAAAGGATGGAGAATGAGAGACTGACCAGAAGAGTTTACCAGTGAGGTGGAAAGGAAGAGGGGGAGGGGGAGACCAAGAATGAGGAGAGGGATGGAGTGGAAAGGATGGAGAATAAGAGACTTACTAGAAGAATGCATGTGAGGTGGAGGGGGGGAGACCAAGGATGATATGAAGTGGAGACGATGGACAATAAGAGACTGACTAGAAGAGTGCATGTGAGTGAGTTGGGAAGGGAGACCAAGGATGAGATGGAGTGGAGAGGATAGAGAATGAGAGATTGACAGGAAGAGTACACATGAATGAGGTGGAGGAGGAGGCCAATGATAAGATGGAGGGATGCAATGGAGAGAGATAAGAGAGAGGAGGGGTGTGAGCTGGAGGGAGGGCAGAGGACAGGGTAACATGGAGGCAATTTGTTAGCGGCCATCTCTTACAGGAATAAGATGCCTTGCAACAGATAGATAGACACAGATGATAGAAAAATAGATAAAGTGATCAGATAGAGACATACCTGACACAATATATAGCAGACTGAGTGTGGAGATACCAGGCCATTCTCCAAAAGTGTTTATAGGAGCTGCAAGCCAGGACAGTTGCAGTGCTGGCTGCCCACCACACTGTAAAATAGAGGGACATGATAATATTAATAACAACAATAATAATCATCATAATCATAATAATAATAATAATAATAATAATCCATCCATCCATCCATTGTCCAATCCTACGTTGTCCCATGAGGAACGTAGGAGGCCGGGGCTAAGCAAATTGGTCCTGACAATTAAGATGAGAGTGATTTAAGATGAGAGTGAGAAAAATAATAATAATAATAATAATAATATTAATAATACAGGATATACATGAAGGTACATCATAATAATCCAACAAATATTGGACTTCAAAGCTGTGATCACTAGCCACATTGGTTTTCTATTTAATGAACCCTATGCACATCCACCCACATCAAGAATAAGTGAAGAGTGAGTTATATATAATTCTAACTTTGGGATGGTCCCCACAAAGTGTGGAAACAAATGTCAAGTGGCGATATTTGGTCATCATCATCATCATCGGGACCTCCTTTCCAACCCTAAGGCAGGGTGAGGAGCAGCAATGTCCAGACAGCCCATATTTGCCCAATCTACTGGGTCAGGCTTCCATTCACTCATCACTCAAGCCCCTGGAATCCTGGCTCTATTGGATATGCCAAAAACATTCACCATGTTCCGTAGCTTCACATAAACAAGTCTGATAGAGAAGCATTTGGTAAATATTAAATTCCATACAACTAAGGCAATGACAGGCTTCAATAAAGCACTACTTTCTCAGAAATACGATACTAATGTAGATAAGGAAGCCAACTCCACTGAACTCATTAGTGAATTGATTGTGTGTAAAGGACTGCTGGACAAAAGACCAATTTATGCAAATGCAAACAGCTTGTCAAAAATATTCTTTCATGTGTGTGATGTTTTTTATTAATGAGCATTTCAGTGATGAGTGGTCTCTGCTCTTGGCAAATCTCATAAGTTTACCTAAACATGTAAAATAGCTATGATTGTTATGTTACAATTTTGGGCCCACGACTGAGTTAGGCTCGCTAGCTGGGTAGCAGATGACACTCTGAAAGTCGCCCATTAGTGTAATGGCAAGAAAATGGCTAACCAAATTAAGCTTTTACTTGTGTAATAGTTATACAAATACAGTAAGACTAATTGGGGCCAAAGCCATGCCGAAAAATGTGAAATTCTGATAGAAGCGACATCCAGACTTCCCCCTGCTAACCCAGACTTTTTCCAATATATCAGACATTAGTCCAGATCACACCATTGGTTTATAAACTGTTTTGACAACCACTGCGGTACTGTACTGTGTTATACCTTCACTACAGTAATCAAATGGTATAACATGTATAATAATACTGTACTGTACACTGATAAAGATGTCTTTTATTTTCCTTAGTGTGGTGAGCATGGCTGAAGTGGTCAGGAAGTACGGACTGCTTCTAGCTTTATCAGATTTTTTCTGATAAATAGGAATTTAGTCCAGTAGCTCCACGATTCCGATAAAAGCTAATTCCGGTCCCATGAAGTCCGTTATATCGAGGTTTTGCTGTACATGCTATTGCCATTATATAGATATAAATAAAAAAAGAAGTGTATATTGGAAAATAATATCTATCAGTCACTGTAAAGGGTAATTCAACATGCCATTCTATTAAACAGAACATTCTGTCTGACTTAAGGTTTTAGAGTGGAAAATATTCATGAAATACATAAACCATCTCTCTTCAGCTGCTGCGTCTGGCCTTTAAGTAAACAGTATATTTAGGTGAAGTAAACATGGAGGCTAAGGGACTGACAAGAGATCAAGCTGGCTGGATGAATTTTGTGCAGAGAAGCACACGACCAGGGATTTGGAACCCCTTTTAAAGTGGCAGCGTCCGGACTGACTCTATCGGATAAGTACACGTGAAGCTACAGAACGTGGTGAAATTTTTTGGCCTATCAGATGAAGCTGGGATTCTGTAAACTTGAATGGTGAGTGAATGGAAGTGTGTCCCATTGAACTGGGCAGACTCTGGCTGTCTGGACGCTGCTACTCCTCACCCCACCCTAGGGTGGGATAGGAGGTCTGGATGATGATGATGATAATGATGATGATGAAATATGGAAGAATAAAGACGGTAATAACTTATACCATTATTTAGCAAATGAAAGTATTAAAATAATAAATAAAAAAATATATAATAAAACAGGTATTGATGCTGATGAATTAAAATGTGATGAACAGACATAAATGCTGCATCACAATGGGCATGACCTCAGTTGTAGATGTTATACAACTCATGAAACAAGTCTTCAAATTTCAGAGTACTGAATGGTGGATAAATAAATGTGAAGGCCAATAACCCATGCACCTGACTGATTTTTATTCCTACTTGACCATTTTCTTACTTAATTTCACTATGCTACCCACATGCCTGTGCTGGAGAATAGAGATGGGAAGACGATTATATGTAAGGTGAATTTCCTTTACAGGTGGCTTTATATTGAGTGACAAGCCAAGTGGTTTCCTGTGAGCCAGGAAACCATTTGCAGCGCTGGGTGGTGGCCATATAACCAAACCATACGTGCTCCCTACGTGTCAACAAGTGGGTTGGTGGAGGGTTAGTGCCCCTCCCCGTAAAACAACTACTGTAACTCAAAGTCAAATGGCCACCCCTTACGGGATTATGGCGTCTGGCAATAGATAGATAGATAGAATTTCCCCATACACAAAACTTCCTTTGGATGATTTAGAGAATGTACAAAGCAGTTTGCCACATTTATGTAAATGAATATGCTGAAAATATACCAGTAATCATAACATCAATAGACAAAAACTATAGGAAAACTACAGGATGCATCTGTTAACCTAGAACCATATGACTGTGCAAACAAGACAATGAAAAACTACATCTTAAAACTCTTACCTTCTCCAGTCATATTTTCTGATGAGTCTCGTCGATGGCCATTAGGTCTGTTTGGTGGATAATTCTGCTATGTATTCTCAGGCGTTGTTACCTGTGAGGTGGAGAAAGTAAAGGCATAATGAGATTCATAACATATCATATCATTTATAGAGGTTCCAGCGTGCTTGCATACATTGGCCTTGATCACCTATTGGCAGCTCTCCATCCTGCTTGATCTCTGGCAACCTTCCTGTTCAGTCCCTTATCCCTGAGGTCATACTATGACCTCATCTCTGGTCTTTTTCAGTGTGCCTCTTGCAACCCTACCCTCGAAGTTCACTTTTCTTACTTTTTGCATCAAACTGTCATTCTCCATCCCCTCCACAAGCCCTTATCATCTCAGTCTACCCCTCCTCATCACAACACCAATACATCTCTAGTCCCATCCTTCCTCTAAATACTTTAGTTGTAAACCTAGCCCCCCCATGCCTTGCATTCAAGGATGCACTACACATCCATCTAACCATTGTCAGTTCTGTATGTTTGAGCCAACAAATACAGCATCCTCTTCTTTTACTGCCCAGGTCTCACTACCATACAGCATTACATTCCTAACACAAGTCACCTACAAAGATCCCTTAGCATGGAAGGAGAGCCCTCTCAATGTCAGGAGAGGCAACAGCTCCCTGAACTTCTTCCAACCACTCCTTACTCTGGCCAAAGAGATGCTCCAGCCTCACCTCCAGTACATAACATGTCTTCCAAATTAATAATAATAATAAAAATAATAATAATAATAATAATAATAATAATAATAATAATAATACAGTAATAACCTGGTCTTTTGTTTCTCAAAAGCACCAGTCCTTCCATAGGGAATTCTCTAGCTCTGGAAACACGTATACATTATTTTTACAGTTACAAGAATTGTGACATCTCTCATATACAATACAAACTTCATCAGTAAAAAAAAAAAAAGAAGAAGAGGAAAAGAAAGGGGCAATAATTAAACCCTACAATCATCTGTCATAATACCTCTCTTCAGGATGTAGCATTTTTAAAAAAGAAAGGCTTTTAGCTGTCTCTTAAAGGATTCAGCAGAAGAGAGTTGTCTCATGGACAATGGCAATCTATTATATAATCTAGGGGCTCTACACAAAAGAACGATCAGAGAAAGTTGACTGGTGAATGGCTCCTGGCTCGTCAAGACGCAAGGAATCATCTTCACTGCATAACATCACACCCAAGCGTGCCAATGGGAGTTTTAACAATTCAGCAAGATACTTCAGTTCACCAAACTTAAGAACCTTGAATGTAACAAGACACAGTTTAAATTCAATTCTAGCCTTTACTGGTAACCAATGCAACTCAATCAGAAACAGGGTAGTTGAGGTTCTCGGGGGAAGACCAAAGATAAGCCGTGCCACCCTGTTCAACACAGACTGAACTCTTGTTAGTATATTATTTGGAAGACCAACCCACAGTGAATTACAATAATCAACACGAGACAAGACCACTGCATGGACCATTGTTAAGAGGCACCGTCTATTCAGGAATTTTCTCACAGCGTACAGATTTCTGATATGCAAGTTACACCCTCTTACAACCTGATTAATATGTTCTTGGGGATTTAACTTTGAATTAAAATACACACCCAGATTTCAAGAAGAACTGATTGGATGAAGCTGTGACACACCAATGTTCAAAACCAGGGCATTGTAAGTGTCATCTCCCCTTCTATTTCCTCTGATGATGATGATCTCAGATTTACCATCATTCAGCTTAAGTTTCCTTTTAGCCATCCAAATCTTAATATCAGACATTAGAGATTCAAACTTTGTCTTAGTATCGTTGATATTTGAAATCTTAACATAGAGCTGAGTGTCATCAGCATAAAAATGATAGGACACATCATGAGCATCAAGTAGAGACAAAAAACTACTTGTGTAGATAGTAAATAGAATTGGACCCAAAACTGATCCATGAGGGACTCCAAATAGAAGAGGAGCAGAATCAGAGCTAGCGTAATCAACAACCACTGAGATCTGTCCAACAGATACGACTTAAGGAGCAAAAGGGCACTATCACGAACGCCATAAAAATACAGATCATCCAACTATAGTTTATGATCTACTATAACAAAAGCTGCAGACAGATCCAACAGAACTAGGAGAGAGGACATCCCACTACAAGTGTTTGCCACCAAGTCACACTGAATCCTTGTTAGTGCAGTTTCAGTTGAATGGTGTTTTCTGTAAGCTGATTGAACAACAGGAACAACTCTGTTGTGTTCCAGTAGTGGTACAAGTTGATCGAGTATGGCCCGCTCAATAATCTTGGATAAAAAAGACAGGTTAGAGACGGAACGATAATTTGTTATGCTCTCGACATCAAGGCCAGGTTTCTTAATTCGGGGCCTAAGCAAAGCACTTTTCTCAGACCGCACAAAATTACTTTCTAAGATGCATCTACTGTATTTATTATGATGCAGATAAAGTCTGCAGCGTGCTCATACACATCAGGCAGTTATGTTACATGGATCGAGTGAGCAAAATGTTTTATTAAGTTCTCTGATGTAACATTTGACTTTGTTTACGTCCAGCGAAGGAAATGTCGAAAGCAAATGATCCCCGGTGCACCATGGCTGGAAGTCAACTGAGTATGCTTCACTAGGAGAACTTCTGTCTAAATCACTTCTTATGCAAGATATCTTACTTGTAAAAAATAAAGCAAAATCAGAAGCCAATTGGGTATCAGATACAGATGTGGGTTTAACAATTACATTCCTCCGACCAACCAAATTGTTCACAACTGCAGACAGTTTTTTTTATCACCACCACATGAATCAACTTTATTTTGATAATACCTAGCTTTTGGGGCTTTTTCAGTGTGAATGACTGCTCTTCTCGCAAAAACATAACACAAACGAGTTACTTCGGTCCTCTGCAAGTGCCACTCACGTTCTGCCCTTCTACGTTGTCTCCGCAATGAATTAATGGATGGACCATACCACGGAGAATCATCACGTACAGTAATTGTTTTTACTACCTCAGGACAATAATGGTCAAAAACTGACCTAAGCTCGTTGTTGTAAATATCAACCAACTCATCAGAAGAAAGACTGGAAGAATCAGTGGAGTTTAAACGTTGATCAATTTCAAGACACATCAACTGGCAGTCAACATTCCTGTAATTTCTGAACCTGATGACCTTTTTATATGAAGGGGATTTCGGGACATCAAAACTAAGAGTGATCAGAGCATGATCAGAGATGACGGGGTCAAATGAGTCAACATCCACATCTGATACGCACCTCCAACCAACAGGGGACAAGATCAAGTCAAGGACATGTCCTGAGACATGAGTTGGATTACTCACATGATTGAAAAAATTGTTCTGGGTGATCAACTCAAGGAATTCTGAAGAAAATGGTTTTGACTCTGGACTGTCAACCCAATAATTGAAATCACCACAAACAAGAAGTCCTCCAGGTTTAAGAGAAAACCCTTCAAGAAACTGCCCAAACTCCTCCATAAAACCTCGATCTCCACCCGGATGACTTGGTCGATAGACAATTGCAATTCTAATGGTATTCTGATGGAAATCTATTAATCCTTCCATAAATTCAAATATAGATGGGGTCAGGTCTGAGTCAATGAGAGAAACGTTTGCAAGTGCTGCCGAGTAGATGAGAGCTACACCTCCTCCTGGATAGTCAGCAGCAGGCCTGGGAATACTAATTATAGAATGTGTCTTAGGCAAAACATTACGAATAATATCGATATCAGACTCATACAACCAGGTCTCAGTCAGGCACAAAATGTCAAGCTCTTGCTGATTTAGAGTTTCATTAATATAGTCTATCTTATTATGGATAGAACGAATATTTAAAAGACCCATCCTTAACTGGTTCAAGAGGGACATAGTCAGATTTTTGAATGGTCAAATTGGTGTTTTCAATCAATCTATTCCTATGAGAAATCATGATTGGACAGTCTCTACTTGATGCAAAATGATCAACCGACTGTAAATTTGAATTAGCATCTTGATGTCTTAAAGAAGACCAGTTGATGCATTTGGGAGAATTTCTGTTACTACAATCCTTAGATTTATGGGTTCCAGCACAAAAGACACATTTAGGTTCATCATTTTTCCTAGAACATCTCTCAAATGTATGACCAAAGCCTTGACAATGATGACACTGTGTAACCCAGAATCTATCGAAAGTGCGGCATCTTGTAAGATCCACATAGATGTAACTGCCCTGTTCTACAATGGAGGATCTCACCTCTGGCGACATCTTCAAGACAGCAGTTTTGGTGTCATTCCTTGTTCTTGTGAAGAAAAATTTGAGGGTACAACCCCGATCAACGAGCATCTTAATTTTATTTTTTTTTCAGAATGTTTGGGATGATGTCAGAGTCACCCAAGGAAGAGGAAAGGCCTGTCACAGTCATTTTAGGCAACATTTTCTTTGGCTCTGATATGCAAAAAGTGCCCTCAAAGCCAAAATGATCACTCAGCACCCCAGTTGCCTCACCTTTGGCCTCAGCTGACAGAAACTTCATGACCAGCCCACCAGCCTTGGTCTTAAGAGAGCTATCAACCAGTACAAACACACAATTATATATCATGGGAAAAGTTAAACTTACATGAATGAAGTGCCTGCCACTGTAGCAGTAAGGGTAAAAACACATGTAATATTATTATATTGGTACATCTCAATACAGATCTTCAACATTAATATGCAGACTAGACAATGAAACACACAAATATGTCAATAATTACTTTCAAACACTAGCTGAAAGAATTTCTGGTCAAAGAAAAATTGCATTAACATTGCTACTCTTTGAACAGCACCATATAGTACTGAATACATATCAAGAACCCCTTCACTTCTGTGATGCATTTCATACATTCTTGCTCATATAACCTAACCTACTGTGGTGTATGTAATAGTCTAACATTAGCCAGAATACTGTAGATGTAGCAGTAGTCTACTTTTTACCTACTTAATATATACAGGTGCAGTTTAATATAAGCCAGAGTATTGTAGATTATACAGTAGTAGTAGTCTAACATTACAGTGCCTACTTTAGTACATGATGGAGTCGCCTAACATATGTCATAGTACTGTAGATGTAGGGGTGGTCTAACATTACCTACCACATCTTGCCGGTGGTGCAGTGGGCAGGGTGGATGGCAAGTCATCCTGCGCCAGGTGTTGCACCGTCTCCCTCAAGCGCTAGCGGCCATGACTGCAGGAGGAACTGCCAGGAGTGCTTGGCAAGAACATCTGGCGTGGACTCATTAGACCGCTCAGGTTCTGTTGGGAACGGCACATAGTTAGGGAATAATATCACCAACATTTTATCCAAATTTCCCATACAGGGTGTTGCATGAAATGTGTGACAAACTTCAGCAAGTTGTTCTTGGGACAATTTTGAGTTAAAAATTGCTGCATTAACATGGGTTTAATTTCTCATCTATTATGCTCAGGTTCTGTTGGGAATGGCAGCAGATTAGAGACTGGTATCTGCAAAATGTTATCCATCACCACCACCACCAGGATTATCATCATCATCGTGTCTTTTTTCCCCACCTGCAAGTGGGGTTAGGTGGGGTCCAGAAGGCAAGGAAGAGGATATGACAAGAAAGTGAAGGACATAAGCATTTTATCCAACTTTCCTATATTTTAAAAATTCAATGCAGCTTTATAATGAACCATGAGTAACTTTGAAGTAAACAGTTAAGTCACCATCGATTTAACAATGAAACCACCAAGACATGGAGTACTTGGAGAACACAACACCTAAACCCTTCAATCACCAAGCCCTTGCCCTGTGACTGTGACCTTTGACTGATCATTCCAAATACAGTAATGTGCCTTACTTGTAACGATGGCTTTTTGTATCCTGGCTCCCTCTCTGCACCAGCTTCAACTTGTTCTTCAATTTACTCCTCAGACCACCAGCTTCTTTCATCACCTTAGCCACATCTTTCTTCTCTTTGGTCATCTTTTTCTCTTCTGCTTCCTTCATCCTGCAAAATCAATTATCATAATCAGTACAACATTGCCATTTACAGTTGTATTCTTGGTGGATTTGGATATATCTCAGCACCTCTTTCTGAGCCATTCACTGTGCACATTTCATCTCAGTATGCTTTTGTATATTACTGATGCGAACACTGTCACTGTACAAGCATCATAAATAACAGTGCATAATGCTGAGGTGTAATATACAAAAAGGGTTGTTATGAGAGAGGGTTGTATACAAGAGAGGGGCGTGTGAACTGGGAACACAATAGTGAAATGATGGGGGACAGGCCAACATGGAGGCGATTTGTTTGTGGCAACCCCTTATGGGATTAAGGCGTCTGGCAACAGATAGACAGATGGATAGATAGGTTGTTAAGGAAGGGCTGCTATCAAGCCACCTATGCTCCCTACACCATTTAACCCTTTGACTGGACCTGATGCACACATTTTGTATTCAAGCTAACACCAAAGTATTTTATAAAACTATGACAGTTACTAGCAGTCACAGGCTCATGAAAACTAACTAGAAATAAACTCTTTCTCTGTAACTGATCCATCTAAAAGTTATATTTAGGCAAACACTACATGATTATACTCAGGTTTAAACTAGTGCACAACAGTACATCATTGTAAAGTATCATATGCATTATATACCAGAGTATGCACTGTGCATATATTAATTGCTGTATATAGGTGGTGTATATGCTTTTTGTGTCTTCATTGTGTCTTGGGCATTATGGGTACTACTTCCTGCTCTCTGGTTTGATTTGAGTGGTGTCTGGGACAGTCTTAGATCAGTGCTGTTAAGTTACTGTTTGGATTTGGAGAGCACCCATTTCTTACTATTTACCAGTCATCATTTGGGAGGCAATGGCGTGAGTACTTTATTTATGAGGATTTTTATGTACTCTTTTCATAAATAACATTGTTCATTTCATATTGTGATCTATTGCAACAGACATTAGTTTATTATGTGTAACACAATTATTATTATGTGAATGTGTTCCTTATCCCCAGCTGTGTTGCGACACTGTCTTGTTATATCTTATCCGCTTTGTATGTTAGCCATTATGTTTCATGTGACTGATATGTCCTTGATGTAACGAGTTGTAATATAAACGTGTCAAGTGGGGTTGGTGGGCATGTGGAGAGGGTGGAGGATGACAGCTGGGTGTGGAAAGTGTGAAGTGTGAACGTCGGGGGTAGGGCTGTGAGAGGCAGACTGTCACATTTATAATAGCACTTAAGTTAACTGAGGAGGGAAATACCACTCCTGAATGTGTGCTGCTT
The DNA here is from genome assembly GCF_032717465.1 of Coenobita brevimanus. Taxonomy (NCBI): domain Eukaryota; kingdom Metazoa; phylum Arthropoda; class Malacostraca; order Decapoda; family Coenobitidae; genus Coenobita; species Coenobita brevimanus. The sequence goes on from NC_137012.1 coordinate 30,905,843, forward strand.
TTTTTTTTTTTAATCTTAAGTAGGATTAGTGCCCATCCCTGTAAAACAATTAACTCTGAAAATGAAAGTAGGTACCGTAGGTAAAATGGCTTGCACATACATGGTGATGGAAGTCATCTAAAATAACTGTTAACGATTGTGTTAATCAGAACAAATATCTAGTAGAATTTTTAAACATATTTTCATGGACTATGGAAAATTTAAACTTCAGTGGTGTGGTCTTGAGACAATTTACAGTAAATGAGTTATAAGGCAGCTTCCAATATGGTAATGTAGAACATTTACTTTTAATTAATCATCCTTTGCAGACATAGAGAGATATGATTATTTTTGTAATGTTAGCATTACCCACAGTAACGTTAGGATACTTGTTAAGTTACATCTATTTGCATAAGGCTGTATAAATACTGGCAAGTTTTTACAAGTAGGCAATAAACAGTTCAGGAATATTATATGTGTATAGTATACAGTACTCCCTCATGATCAGTGAACCCCCATAATCCCAGTTGGAAATAATAACCAAAATAATTCACATAACCTAACCTGAACTGCACATTGCCAACTTGTAAAATATCTAAATACCAGGGTGTCAAATGAGGTCATGTTAGAGTTATTTTACCAAGGTGCTGTTCATGTTTTGGAACTATAATCCAGGCTCTATCATCATTTACAGAATCATCCACAACCACAAGGCAGAAGCGGATTACTGAAAGGAATAGCAGGAAGCTTGCTGCAGAATTGGTGTGGAACATAAGTGCTTCAACTACAATTCAACCATCCCCTGAAAATGATAGGCCATCAGATGTCTGGTGTACAATGAATTTCCTCTTAAAAGGTATAGTAGCTGTATATTACTGTATTACAAATTACAGGTGCAGTTGCAAACCAGCTGCAGATGGGCCTGCTGGCCTGGCAGGACTGGGGCTAACCAAAACTAGCAACAACATTTTGCATGCAGAAATGTCAATAAGGATTTTTGCCCACTGGCATTAATTAAGAAGTAAAGTTAGCAAGAATTTTACACATTGCTTTTTTCATATTGCTGGTACCTGTAGGTGATTTAAACTTTACAAAAAAATGGACAGGTTTATTGATTGAGCAATAATTCATATTTTGGATCCAATTACAATATAGTTTGGGTACCATATATTGGAGTGAATGTTATTTTTTTTTTTCATAAGGTTCATTATCACCCCATTGAAAAAACACTAAAACATTAACTTTCACAGGTATGGTTATGCTTCATTTAAAGTAAATCAGATTTAGCTAGTGCTCATACCTGGCCTTCAAAATATGAATATTGAAGTTTGAGTTCAACCCTAATATATAATTTTTAACCCCTTTTGACTACATAGTGGTGTATGCTGATGAGCTGTAATATATAAAGGAGGAAGTATGAACTTGTAATATGCCATCACAATATGTCGTACGCTATTATGTAACCTTGCTTAACATGCCCTAATTACTTCCCTTTACTAAGTTTTACTAACACTTCCCTTATTACCCTATTGCACTATTTTCACCTCCTTCAAGAACAATTTCTTTGATTCCTTCCACTTCTCACTCAAGTTCCTCCTCCTAACCTCTCTTACTATCAATTTTACCTCTCTCCTACATATATTTCCTGCTTCCTTCTCTCTATTTCTCCTTGCCCTTTACTTCTCATCCATTTCTTATACACTTTCTTCTTTTGTGCCAGAGCCACTTTCACCTCATCACATCACCATGCTGTTCCTTGCTCTCCCTTGCATCTCCTCCTCACTCCACATACTTCCTCACATGCTGCACATATTTCCTCCACAAATATCTTGTTCATTCCTTCCACATTGCTCATCTGTTCCCATTCGTACCTGTCTCATCACTCTTCCACTGCTCTCTTATATTCTTCTCTTTCTCCTTCAGTCTTTATACCATAATATACTTATTTCAGGTGCTGTTACTAAAGAGGATACTGTTCCTCCTAGAAATACTGGTCATCCACAATCAGCTCCTACCATGCCTACAACCAGCACTGAGCACCTGCCGTCAGTTCCTACCATGCCTACAACCAGCTCTGAGCACCTGCCACTAGCTCCTTCCATACCTACAACCAGCGCTGAGCACCTGCCATCAGCCTCTGCCATGCCTACAACCAGCGCTGACCACCTACCATCAGCCTCTGCCATGCCTACAACCGGCGCTGACCTCCTGCCGTCAGCCCTTGCCATTCATTCAGCCAACATCAGCAGTATGTCAAAAGCCTCCTCTAATTTGCCACTGACACTGGTTGATGAAAATTTTTTACAATTGCAGTTGGAGAAACAACAGAGTGATACTGAAAGATTAAAAAAAGAAAATTTAAAGTTGAGATATAAAAATAAAATGTTAAAAGTTGACAAAAAAAAATTAATTTTTGCCATTAACGATGCACAGCAGTGTATGAAAAATAATACAGTAAAGGCTGTTGAGGAATATCTGAAACCATACTTCACTGATACTCAGATCAAATGTCTAATAACGAAAAGATAAGCAAGACATTGGACTGAAGATGACATTGCCTTTGCTCTGACTGTTAGAAGTGTGAGTGCCAAATGCTACAGATGGATGCGAAAGCACTGGAAACTGCCTCTTCCTTCAATTTCGACTTTGAATAAATGGGTTAAAGATATTAATTTTGAACCAGGTATTCTAAACTCAGTATTAAGAATGATGAAGGCAAAAGGACAATCCATGACCAATGGCGAAAAAGCTTGCATGATATCATTTGATGAAATGAAAGTTGACAGGTGTTATGTGTATGACAGAACTGCAGACAAGCTTTATCGTAGCCATGAATATGTTCAAGTTGTTATGGCTACAGGCATTATTGGCAATTGGAAGCAACCTGTTTAATATAATTTTGACACAAAAATGACCAAGGAACTGTTATTTTCCATTATTAACAGTGTTGAAGAAGTAGGTTTTGAGGTGTGGGGTACAGTATGTGATATGAGTGGTTCCAACAGAGGCTTGTTCTCTACTTTAGGGATAAGCCAGGACACCACATCTTTCAGAAATCCAGCTGATGAAAGTAGATGTGTCTATGTATTTGCTGATGCTCCATATCTGTTAATGTTAATTCGAAACAATCTCCTTGATCATGGAATAGAAACACCCTTAGGACCAGTCAGTAAAATACCCTTGTTTGAATTGGTTGATTATGAATAATAAGTAGGCTTAAATATGGAGTGTAGCTAAATGTCATACTCAATTCATTGTTACAGAATGTCACATGTTATAATAATGAGTTATGTAATGAACAGGTATAGGCTAATTCCTTATACAGTACAACCTCTTGAGCCTATCATTGTAAAATAACTAGAAATCTCTTGTAAGCCAAATTTCCATACTGTGTATGCTCTTTACTCATAAGCTCTTACAAGTATAATGTGATAATCATCTGTGATTTTAGACATTTATACAATGTATAATTCCTTTTTTACTTAAAGTTTGATACCAAGTGTGCTAACATAGTCACCAAAGATAAGTATGCAGTCATGTACAGGTACTAAATTCCTTATACATCCTTTGTATGTTCTTTAATCATAAGCTCTTAGCAGTATTATGTGATAATCTTCTGTGATTTTAGACACTTATACAATGTACTATTCAGTTTTGTACCTGAAGTGTGTTGCCAAGTGTGCTAACTTGCTAATCAGAATTTTAAAGTTAAGTATGTAGTTATGTAATGTTCAAGTATGCTCTTTGCTCACAAACTCTTAATAATATTGTGTGATTATCCTCTGTGATTTCTGACATTTATGCGATGCATTTCTGAAACAAAGTTTACATTTAAGTATTTATTGAAGTTTCATCCCATATTACATATGCATATCATTACTATAACCCATGTTAAGCAATACACAACAGTATGACAATCCACTTTGATATCAGGTGTTTTAAGTATTTCCATTGCATGCATATACAGTATATTGAACCAAAGAATAGAACCGATATTAAAGAATGTCACATGTTTTAATAATGAGCTGTGCAGGAATAGTACCAGGAAAATCAGTCCAGCATTAAATATGGTGTGTGTGCAATTAATATTTCAGCTTTGTACCTGCTGTGTAATACTAAGTGTGCTAATATACACATCCAAAGTTTAGGGTTAAGTATGTAGTTATGTAATGTACAGGGACTTACTTCCTTACAAACTTTTGTATGCTCTCTACCCATAAGCTGTGGGCAGTATTATGTGATAATCTGTTATTTCATATATGCAATATGTTTTAAAAAAATAAAGCTTATAGTTGTGTATGTATTTAGTTATGTCTTTTATACAACCTCTGCAAAGTATTACTACAAGTGAAGGTTTGGTTCTCAGGCAAGTAAGTAGAAATAAGGTACAAAATCATTAAAGGAAAATACAAAGTAATTTTCTGCCAAATGTATAACCTAATCGAATGGTCATTTTAAGAAACTACAATCCATTTTTAGGTTATGTAACCATGCTACATTCTGTCAATTATGATGAAGTTGCCAAAATGAAAGCATTATTATGTTACTTGGACTAAGGTTCCATAGAAATAAATCAAGCAATAAGTACTGTAATAGTGTTATTGTCGTCACACTCCACATAATAAAACAGCTGGCCAAAACCATGGTGAGCATGGGAAACGTCTCATTATTCTACCGTGATGGTGAGTTAATGTATGGTAAAACTGCTAACGTAGTTCTTATATGAAAGGGAAAGTTATCCCCGCAACTAAAATGACTGTCAATTTTCAGCTGATAACCTCATATTATATTGACATGTACTGTATATGCATATACATATCATTAGTGTGATGTCTGCAGCAAGAGAACAGAAGATACAAATTTTGGTCTGGTTTGACAGAGCCAATTTGGTGCTCCTGGTGACGTCACAAGGGAGCAGGGTGGCGCGGAACGCCAAACAATGGGCAGAGCTTACCACCATACGTGCGCAAGAGTCTACCTTCTCTTTTTAGTTATTTTATCGTGTGTAGAATAGCCACGATGGTTATGTTACAATTTTGACCCATGACTGAGTTAGGCTGGCCAGCTAGGTAGCAGAAGACACTCTGGAAGTCCCTCATTAGCACAACAGCAAGAAAATGGGTAACCAAATTAAGCTTTTACTTGTGTTTTAGTTATACAAATATATGCTATTGCCATTATATAGATATAAAGAAAGAAAGAAGTGCATGTTAGAAAATAATAAACATCGATCACTGTAATGGGTAATTCACCATACCTCCCATTCTGTTAAACAGAATATGCTGTCTGAGTTAAAGTTTTACAGTGAAAAATTTTAATGAAATAAAACATATCTCTTCAACAGCTGAGTCTGGCCTTTACAGTAAGTAAACAGTATACTTAAGTGAAGTAAATACAGAAGAACTAAGTACATAATAACTTATTCCATTACAGTATTTAGTAAGTGAAAGCATTAAAAGAATAAATTAAAAAAATATATATATATAATAAAACAGGTACTGATGCTGAAGAATTAAAAGGTGATGAACAGAAATAAATGCTGCATCAAAATGCACATGACCTCTGTTGTAGATGTTATAACACTCATTAAACAAGTCTTCAAATTTCAGAGGTTTGAATGGTGGATAAATAAATGTGAAGGCCATTAACCCACGCACCTGACTAATATTTATTCCCACTTGACCATTTCCTTACTTAATTTCAGGATGCTGCCTTGCATCTGCCTTAGAGACCTGGACTCACCAGCCACACAGAACACCTCCTATTCAACTCACTCCCCCTCCAATCATGTACCACTTACATAACCAGTTTCTTTCCAAGGTTAGAGGAAATACTGAAGTTTGTTTGACTGATATTTAAACATGTTAGGTTAAATATAAGTGGGTCAAAACACCTTAAAAAACACCCCATTTTACCCATATGTGCTGCACCAGCAATGTGGGTTAAAAACACCCTGCCCCAGCCAAATGATTATTGGCTCAATGTTGTCCCCAGTTGGCCTGTTATCATCATCATCATCATCAGCAGCAGCAGCACCTTCTTTCCCACCCTAGGGCAGGGTGAGGGGTAGAAACATCCAGACAGCCCAAGTTTGCCCAATCCAGTGGGTCACGCTTCCATTCACTCATCATTCAAACCCTTGGAATCCTGGCTCTATCTGATATGCCAAAAACTTTCACCACACTCTGTAGCTTCACAAAAATGTATCTGACAGAGTCAATACAGAAGGTTTACTGCGGTGTATGCTTATTACATTGGTAATGTCATCAAGTGGTGGCCAACAAGTTAGCATGGGGTACAAAAGTGTAGTTATTACATGCTGTACAGATTACTGCTTACCGTATGATGGAACAACAGAGATGCGATTCTGGTAAATGGGTCTTTCTTGTCTAAATGAATAGTGTCAAGACCTCTTGCTGCCACAGCCACCATTAGGAGGCACTGGTGGCCACACCTTGTCCTGCATCTGAGTATTGAAATAAAGAAATGGTTACAGATGGTTCTTTAAATCTACTCTCTAATATTTTTAACATACCCAACAGCGAAACATATTAACATTATTTCACTTAGAACCATTGGTTAAAATGAAAATATACCTAAGCAGATTTTGTCTTTATCAATGAAAGAAAAGTTGAGGGCATTCATTGTTAAACCCTGTCACACTTAACTATAAAAAAATAAAAAGTCAATACTCTGATACAAGGTAAGCAATTGTATAACTGTTGCAATAAAATATAACTAAAGGTGAAAAGCAAGATACAGTATAACCTTGAAGTTAACAAGAAAACAATACAGATAAAACAAAACATCAGCCTTTGCAAAACAACCCCCAATGATCACAATGAAAGCAAGACACCGTACACAAACACCTGTATGCACTAAGAAAATGAGACATATCTATTTTTATCAAATTACACACAGTTTTAATTTTGCTGATTTCAGCAAGCAAAAAACCTTAGTACGATTATGCAATACAGAATTTTAATGGCAAGAATAAATGAGACAAACACATCTATCCTAGAAAGTCACAGGATGACTTAAACACCCCTCACCCTATCATCATCACTTCCAACCAAGCTTCCCATCATAAAATGGGATAAGAATCATCCAAAAAGAGGAAAGAGGAAGCACACAATAGAACTAATAAACAGAGCATCCAGTGAAATGGGCAGCACAACCTTTCACACACAATTCGAGCCTTCAAAATCTTGGCTCAGCTTCACAGGTGCAAAACTATCCATATAAACTTCACTTGTACTTTTCCTGTTTACATGCAGTTATGTGTGCACCTGTGACACAAAGTATTCCCAAGGACTCCCTTGCTAAAATACAAAATGTGCCATAACTGTCTTATGCATCTATTTTCACATTTTGTCCTTCTATCTTAATCATCTCTTACTTCCTTAACTTCCACACCTCATTTTCTCACACATTCCTTCACCATTTCCAGCCATCACCTTGGCCTTCCCTACCTCCTTCCACCTTTTCCCATCAAGTGCACACAACAAATTCTATTTAATAACATCATTGAAACAATACTTTCAATGAAAGGTAAGACTTTGAAATAAGACTTTTCCTATACAGTTCTGATACAGTAGTGTAATTTGTAGTAACACACCAACAAAGCTGCAATGACAACAAAGATGCTGTATATATAGATATAGATTTTATATACAGTAAAACCTCTTTAAGTTGGAATAATAGGGGCTGAGGCCATTTTGAGTTCACTAAATTTCTAACTTATGGAAAGTGTGAGGCCTCCTGACTAACCAGAAAAAAAATTCCTTACCATGTTTGCAGAGGGTGTAATCTAAGCATAAGGAGGAAGGGCCTTTTGGTAAGATATAGAGGTGTTATGGGGGCACAAGATCACTTCTGTGCAACATTTCCACTTCTGTGCAACATTTTTTAACCATAATCACAATTGCACTACCTTACACTTTATATACAGGCCTTAAGAACACTATTACACTATACATACACTTTATATAGGCCTTAATCACTACTGTTGAGAACTATTGTATGCAAAATTAATCACTATCAGAGTTACTGCAGAAAATTTGTGCAGGCAACTCTGAGCTGACATGACACAATCGTGGAGGAAGCTGGGATATACCGGGATTTGGCCGGGAATTTTACATCTTATGTGTTGGTTTTCAGACTGGAAGCCACTATGGACCCTCACAGGATAAAACACGATGACCCTAGTGTGTCATGCCAAGACTGGGATTCCATGAGATGACATTTTACAACTTTGGGATTTTTTTCCGGGATTTTTAGGAAAATTTTTCGAAAAATTTATTCCATCCATCATATAATCCTATGTTGCCCCATGAGAAGCATAGAAGCCTGGGCCTAGGCAAGTTGGTCCTGATATTTAAGATGACAGTGACAAGCCTCACTCATCCCTGAGTGGCATTACATGAACAGTAAACTACAACCATCCCTTGGATATAAACCTAAGCAGGCTCAATCCGATTGGAATGCCTTGATCACCCACTAAAGCACCAGGCTCCATAATCTGGTTATATGGTTACCACCCAGCATAGTAAATGGCTTCCTGGTGTACAGAAAACTGCTTGGCTTGTCACTCAGTGTAGAGTCACCGATAGGCAGAAGCAAGAGGAAAGAATGAGGGAAAGAACAACAGAAGAGGGAATATACTGTACTGTATTACAAATTATTTACATTTAGAGTAGCCATTCAGCAGAAATACACCAGATTACACTACTACTACTGCTATTACTACTACTACTCCAACTACCACTACCATATACCTCAACTTGCCCAACACTGTCTTCAGTAACCCATTTCATACATAGTTCAGTGGCAGAGCAATGCAATGCTACAGCTAGTTGTCCTTTCCACAGCACTTCTTTGTGATAAGCATCATATTCTAGTGTTTAACTATTGTTCAAACTCAAAAAATTCAAGATGCTGAGAATTTTTAAACCAAAATGAAGAGCATGGCATTATTTTAATAGGCTTTTCTTACAGCTCAGTTTTCAAGACTGGGAGTTGTCACTTTTAGACCAAATTAAAGTGAAATGAGTATAATATATTCTAATGTTTATTCTTACAAGATCATTATCAAGATGAGGGGCAGTTGAGGCCAAGTTCAAGAAAAGAGTATGGCTGCTTTTTTTTTTTTTTTTTTTTATGCAAGGAAGAAGAAACCATAGGCAAGGAGCCCGCACACCATTCCTTCCAAGAAAAAAAAATGCAAAAACAATACAAAAGAGAGCCAAATTCAAGATCTGCTCATTTCGAGATATCTGGACACATTGCGTTTGAAAGACTGGAGATTATAGGTAGGCCTAAATTTGTCCTTTTGCAGCTTTTTTGTAACACAAAGGCAGAAACACAATACGACATCTACATCTTACCCATAACACTTCAGGACTAACATTATAGTCTAGAATTACTCTTGTTATGGATGATGAATGAAACTCTTGTTACAGCACAGGAATATGGCTGGAAAGAGAATTTTAGGCCAGGTTAGAGTAAAACCTGTATACTGCCATTTACAGTAGACTGCTTCATCATGGTCAATGGCTCAGCAAACATTCTAGCCCCTTGATGCCAGGATTCCAGGGGCCTGAATGGTGAGAATGGCAGTGTGGCTCATTCAACTGGGTGAACACTGGTTAGTATCTCATTCTATCAAGTTTTTTTCTGCCTCTCTGGACCCTACCTTGGGGTGAGAAAGGTGTGAATGATCCCAGTAACACATCAGCCACATATTCTTGCTCCTATAGCCAGTTTTCTAATAAAGGGTCATTCCCATGACTAACATGAAGATGTGGTTGCATGGACTTTGACAAACCTTAACTAGGGGTTAGGAATGAGTCCATTGTTACCATACTCTATCATCATCGATCATCCGGACCTCCTTTCCCATCCAAGGGCAGGTAACTTGGTCTAAATTTGCCATCCCTCCATCTTAAATGCTAAACTGTAATACTAGACAAATATCAAAATATAAGGCTGGTCAGGAAGTGCTATGGGATGAATGTAGAGACAAACCACTGTCTTTCTACCAATAAGCTCTGTGAAATAACCCACAAATGAAAATATGAACCTAGTTATTGTAATGCACCTATAGTCAAACTAACCCTCCCAATCTGACTACACTTGGCCATCAACTATGTGAAAAGGAGCTAGGGATCTGTACCAAGTTGTTGCATGGAATCTTGACTTACAAGTAAGGAATGTTTCTCCCTGGTTACTAGTCAAAATTACCCACCCAATCTTACTACACCTGGCTGTAAATTAACAGAAAAGGGACAAGGGGTCAATGCTAGACAAGACTTTCTATACGAAATCTATCTATCTATCTATTGCCAGACGCCACAATCCCGTAAAGGGTGGCCATTTGACTTTGAGTTATTTGTTTTATGGGGAGGGGCACTAATCCTCCACCAACCCACTTGTTGGCACATAGGGAGAACGTATGGTTTGGCTATATGGTTACCACCCAGCGTAGTAAATGGTTTCTTGGCTTACAGGAAACTATTTGGCTTGTCACTCAATGTAAAAGCCACCTGTAAAGGAAAGAAAAGCAATAAGAAGTGACAGGATAGATGGGAGAAATATGAAGAGAGGAGGACAAGCACAGAAAAAGAATGATAAAGGCTAAGGAAGAAGTAGGCAGCTTTACATCAAGTGAGTGGATGATGGATTTTTATAATTTAATTTGTATCATCGTACCAAAGGCACCAACATCCTTGCATGGATCGGCCTTGGTCAGCTAATGGTGGTTCTCCACAATGCTTGATCAGCTTCAAGTCACTCCAGGCCCTAATTTACCAGCTCTAGTCACTGCGCCCTCACGCCCTAGTCACACCGGCCCCTTTTTCCTGACAGAAACCTACTCATTACGGCCACTACAGTAATACCTCGATATACGACACCCCTAGATGCGATACCCCGGCTTAACGATTGGGGTAGAAATACCACCATACCCCACCTAACGATGACCAAATCCTGGTTTAACGATGGGTTTTGATTTTTTTTTTTAGATTTTGATGACATTTTAGACTAAAATTGTGTTTAGGTTGATTTATAAACTGTTTTTAGACTTAGATTAAAGTGTTTTAGCCATAGGTGGGGTGAACATTGTCATTTTGGGGTACAGTTTACTAAGCTTGATTTTTTCCAGACTTATATTTGATGATTTTCTGATTTTTTTTGTTGGCTTTAGTGAGTTATTTACAGGTGTTAGGCTTAAGTTACCTTCCTTGACAGCCGTTAGGCCATTTAGATTGGCTTTAAACTTGTTTTGGGGTTCATTTGGGCTTGATTTTGGTGGAAACTCAAGGCTGAGAAAAGCTCCACAGCCTCATTCCCTCAATAAGACCATGACTAATGAGACTGGATCTGTACTGACCTTGATGGGATTCTGCTGGGGGTGAAGCCAGTGTCATCCAGGAAGGAGCTGTCTGCTGAGATGCATGGAAAGTCACCCATCAAGGATCTTCTCTTGCTGTTGTCAGGAACGGTGATGTGACGTGGTTATGACAAGATACTGAAATGTATACATCATATATTAGGATTTGAGAATAAAATACTGAGAAGGATTCTTGGGGTAAAGTGACAAGACAGAGTTACAAATGCAAGAGTAAGGGATATTACGAGAGTGGAACCAGTTAATGAATATGTGAGACTGTCTTGCTGGAAGTGGCTGGGGCACATATACAGAAAAGAAGGCAGTTTAATACAGGATGTGCCAGAGTGGATTGCTAAAGAAAGAAGAGGTAGAGGTAGGCCGAGGGAAACCTGGTTGAGGACAATGAAAAAAGAAACAGGAGAGGAGTGTTGGTGGGACCTGAAGGAGATGGCAAGAGACAAATATTGGTGGAGAGAGTTCATTGAGGCCCTATGCATCTCGTGGGGTGCCACAGAATATGATTGATTGATTGATTGATTAGTAAGAGATGTACTGGAAAGGCCCACACATCGAAACCATCCTCTCACACCCGAGACGAAAGTGTTGATACTATTAAGGTTCCTTGCGACTGGAAAAATGCAGCAGTGTAACTGTGATGACTTTGGACCATCGCAGCCATCAGTGAGCAATGTGATAACGGAAACACTCTGTGCTCTAACTGCTCCACACATTGTTAAGAGGTTTGTGAAGTTCCCCCATACACTCCCTGAACTAAAAAGAACTGAAAGAAAATTCAGGCGAATTGCTGGCTTTCCTGGGGTAGCTGGTGTGATTGATGGGACTCACATACGAATTGTGGCACCAAACCAGTATGAAGAAGTGGGTATAACTTTAGAAGTAACCAACGTTACCGATTTTCATTATATTACGTCCCTGAATTATTCTAACCAAGACTTACCTTTTAAGGCTAGTTTGAGTTGGGGGAGCTAATTTTGTAGGGGTCGTCATATAGTGGCTTAGGTTAGGCTATCTCTCCTTATTCCTTCTTGCAATGCTTTTCACTTTACCACATTCACTGATGGAACTGGGACATGATAATGGTCTTTGGCTTCTTAGTCACATTCTATACCTGAAAGATTTGAGGAAAATTAGTCATGAAGAACATCATAATCCAAGTTACATTTCATCATAAACAAGACCAAGTCTACTAATACATAAAAAAATATACAGGAAAAAAACACAGCAATTTTTAAATTCGGAGGAGTGGGATGGGGTGAGTACTTGACTGTAAATCCATATTATATACGCTGGTGTTAGAGTTCTGAAGTATTGACTAATTCCCTATCAATGGTACTGCTAGCTGGGTGACAATGCTACATCAGCTACATTTTGAGCTACAGAACATTAGCTGGCAATCTTTCCAATATTTACTATGGAAAAAAAAAAGGGGGGTAGGGGGGGAGCAGCATAGGAAGTCTTACTGTACATCCGTTGCAGCCTCTTGATAAAACCTTATGGATTAAACATATGGAAAATGAAATACAGTAGTCTTCCATATCAGCCAGTGATACTTTATAAAGATGCCTGTTGATGGTGGAAACCTTTATATTACTGGCATCCTGTGGTAAGCAGTGGCAACCATCACCCAATCATGCAGTCCTGCCTATTTCACAACAATGGGTGGTAACCATAAGCAAATAACATGGTGACGGTGCCCCTGTACATTGGATGGAGAGAGATAAAAGCAATGTCCATTAAAGAACAAAACCTCCACACTCTTCACTGCACCTTGCTGTGGCAAGACACTTCTAGGGAACACTGGTTCATGGTGGTCCTGCAGAAGCAACTGCTTGCCTGTGGCTGATGGGTCTGCTCAGCCATACAGACGTTTCCTTTACTACTACAACTATAGTCTCTCAGGACAGATGAGGGTAGAAATCTTACTCAAAATTACAAAAGGGGGATTTTCCCCCTAAAATGAAGGTCAAAACTAATTAAAACACGGTATTTTGCATTGGAAACCATGAAAATAATAATAAAAGAAAACGTTGGTTACTTCTAAAAATTTACCAAGAAGTGTATGTGAATAGGAAAAATTACCACAGCATGAACATTCAGTTGGCGATTGAGAGTGAATATAAAATACTGGATGTGGTTGCAAGGTGGCCTGGATCAACACATGATGCCCGAATTTGGCAAGAAAGTGGACGAAATGAAACAGCATTCACGGTATTTCAGGGAGGCTGCAATGGATCGTGCAGCGTGGAGAGCCGCCCTTCTTCTTCTTCTTCTTCTTGTGACCTCTGTCACTTTGTATCGCTTCGTAGGTCCTCCTTTTCTTCTTGCTCCTTATCCTCTTCTCTTTTCTTGATCACACTTCAATTTTCGTAACATTTATGTTTATTTACTGTCCTTCTTGCTGTTGCCTTTTCTTCCAGCATTGTGTTAGAAATATTTTAGCAAACTTCATTATTCTCCCTGTTTCTTCCTTATCCCCATATAGTCCCAGTACTGTACAAATCCCCCCATCTTCTTCCTCAAGTCTTCTCTGCCATTCCTCCACTCCTATCACCGCTACTACTGATGCTATTAACTTCTCCCTTTGCTCTTTGCAGTTGTTGCATTCAACAATTAGGTGCTCTATTGTTTCTTTTATCCCCTCACAAAATTTGCAGTTCTTGTCCTGTTCCTCTCTATTTCTACCATTCACTTCCAGAGTACCTGTCCTAGCTTTAACTAACGGTCTACTTCCCCAGTCTCCTACATGCCAGTTTAGCCCTTCTGGTTTTTGCTTTCTTTTATACCATTTCAGAGTCACTTTTCCTGTTAACCCCACTTTCCATCTGTTCAATCCATTCTCTTCAATCTTTTTCTTAATTTGTTTGTCTTCTATATGGCTCCAAGCCTCTGCCAGGTTTTCTCTCCTCTTCCATCTGTTAATTTCTCTCCCCCATGATGATCTTGCCCCTCTTTCCTCCAGCACCCTCTTAGCCCATCTTTCCTCATTGAGTTTTTCTATTTTCTTTGTGAACCCCAATTTTCCTTTCACAATTCTTTCTTTGAATGTCCTCCAGCCCATGTCTCCCCTTATGGCTTCTACTGCCGTACTTCTTGGGGCCCCCAGGCCCCATCTACCCACTATGTTTTGTACTTTTTCCAATTTCATGATATCTCCATCTCGGTAGTTTGTTATTTCCGATCCATAGAGACAATAAGGCACTGCTATTCCTTTCCACAGACTCTTACCCACGTTATACTTGTTAATCACTCTACACCCTCCATTTATAATCATGCCTGCCATCTTCCGAGCTTTCCCTTCATTAATCTCTCTTTGTTTATCCCCTCCTATTCCTTCCTTACTCACTTCTATACCTAAGTACGTATATTTATCTACTATTTCCATTACGTTGTTCCCCATCACCCACTGGTTCTTCTCCCTGTTATTAAATTCCATCACCTTGCATTTTCCTGCACTGAATCTTAGGTTCCATTCCCTTCCAAATCTGTCAGCTATTTCCATAAGATCTTCCGTGTCTTTCCTGTTTTCTGCCATGAGTACTACATCATCTGCATAAGCCAGGCATCCTAATTTCCAATCTCCAATCCTCACTCCTTTGCCTGATTTCCTGATTCTTACTAAAAGTTCTTCCAAGTAAATGTTGAACAACGTAGGCGACAACACACAGCCTTGACGCACCCCGATGTTATTGTTAACCCACCCTGTGCTTATATTTCCTATTGAGAATTTCACCTTATTTTCTTCATACCATCTCTTTATTATTTCCACTATCTTGCCATCTACCCCAATATGTCTCAATAGTTTCAACAATTTACATCTATCAACAGTATCGTAAGCTTTTTCAAGGTCTAGAAATACTAGGTATAACTCTTTTCCTTGCTCCTTGTTCCTCTCTATGATTTCTTTCATTACAAAAACATTTTCAAGTTCACCCCTACCCTTCCTGAACCCACTCTGTTCCTCGCCCCATATTTTGTACTGTTCTGCCCATGATATTAGTTTTTCATTTATTATCATCCCAAACACCTTAGCTAATACATTCATGACACTAATGGGCCTATAGTTTCCAATTTCTTCCTTAGGTTTTCCTCCACCCTTATGTATGTGTCACCCTACTTCTTTTCCAGTCCTGTGGTACCTCCCCTTCCTCCAGGATACTATTAAACAGATTTGTCAATGCCTTTGTCAATTTTTCCCCACCATATTTAATAAGTTCACCTATTATTCCATCTGTTCCTCCTGTCTTTCCATTCTTGATTGCTGTAATAGCCTTTTCTACATCTTTCCTTTCTATCCTTACATTCCCCATTTCTTTGCTATCACTATATATCCAAATATTCTCTGTGGATTCTTCCTCATTGTCTTTTAGCATTACTTTCTTCCAGTATCCTTCTACAATGGATCTAATTTCTTCCTCATTTTCTGTTTCTTTACCCTTTATTTTTAACTTAATACACTGTTCTACATCCCTTTCTCCAAGGTTTCTCTTCAACCTTTTCCACCCTTCTCTTTCTCTTTCCCTTCGGGGCATATCATTTAGTTTTTGAGCTTGTTCTTCTTCCCACTTTCCTATTTTTCTACTGATTATTATCTTTGCTGTCTGTTTTGCCTCTGTGTATCTTTTCCATGCTCTTTCCCAGTCCTGTCTATATTGTTCTCCATGTTTTTTTATCATTTTTCCCCATTTTCTCTGTTCCCTGTTTTCCCTCTTCCTGTCTTCAATTGCTAGTTCTACTTCCCTGTCCCACCAGCTGGGCAGGTTGTATTTACGACGCTTAGAATAGAGAGCAACACGATGTGTTTACATTTTATCCATTTTATCGACATTCGTAAAGAATCATAATATATGATCAAATAGATGTTGTTTCTATATATATAAAGTAGTTTTTCATTTTTAAACTACATACTGATACTCTAAGGCTTTCTAATGGTAATTCATTAAATATATTAACAGATTCTTTGAGAGAGGTGAAGTCACTGAATGTACAGCGAGGTTGGATTTACTCACCTGGTACAGCGAGGTTGGATTTACTCACCTGGTTTACTCACCTGGTTGGCTACCCTACTACAATTAACAGTATGGCTAGGTAGGAATCTGCTTTTCAAGAAGTAGGGCAGCCCATACCTCCTGGCACGCCAGCCCCGTTTCCTATATACATCATCATCAGAATAGACTATTGATCAGAGGCTGAGTTTTGTGCCATATGCACGGTAGTTGCACTATTTGAAGGACTTCGAATTAGAGTCGTAGTTATTCAATATAGTCGAACAGGATGTGACCTAGTTGTGAGTGGAGGGACTTTTTAAATGATGCAACTGAGTCAGCGCTAACAGCATCATCTGAAAGAGAGTTCCAGAGGTCTATACATCTGATGTTGAAAAACCTGCGTCTACACTCGGCTGAAGTGCGGGGCTTGGCCACCTTGAATCTATGGCCCCTGGTGTGAGTTAACGAAGGAAGAGAAAAAAGCTCAGGCGGTGCAATTGGGGACTGGCGATGGAAGATTTTCCAGCATTTAATGAGGTCAGCTCTGATCAGTCTCTCTTTTACAGAGGAAATGGAAAATGTGAGTACGTTTAAGTACGTGGGTAGTGTGATGAGTAAGGATGGAGGTTTGGAGGGTGAAGTGCTTGAAAGGGTACAGCAGGGAAGGAAGGTTGCTGGTTCTTTGAAAGCAGTGATAAGAAACAGGGAAGTGAGCATGGAAGTGAAAAAGTTACTACATGACAGTATTGTGATACCAACTCTAACGTATGGAAGTGAAGCTTTGACGTTGTTGGAAGGACACAAGTCAAGTGTGAGAGCAGTGGAAATGAGTTATTTAAGAGGTGCCTGTGATGTCACATGGAGACACAGGCTGACGAATGAGGATATAAAGGAGCGTTGTGGTGTGGATGTGGATGTGATAGGAAGCGTTATGAGGAACACACTGAGGTGGTTTGGCCATGTGGAGAGAATGGAGGGTGAAAGACTGACGAAGAGAATGTATGTGAGTGGGATGGATGGGGGAAGAGGGAGGGGGAGGCCGAGGATGAGATGGAGGGATGGGATGGAGAGGTATATGAGAGAGGGGGGTGTGAGTTGGGAGCAGGGCAGTGAAATGGTGGGGGACAGGGCGACTTGGAGGCGATTTGTTTGTGGCCACCCCAAACGGGATTGAGGCGTCTGGCAATAGATAGATAGATTCTTTGTGTTGGTAACACTTCATGGTAGGAGCGAAATTACTACTAAGAGTCCTCCTAGGAGGAACTTTTAGAGGCAACTCTTATCTACAACTGGAACTCTGTGAACCCTTGAAGCTCCGAATCCCATCAGTCACCCTCTAACCGAGAAAGGGGGAGGTCGCAGGTGCTGTGTGTATATTAACTCAGTGATAGAATTATAGTGTGTAAACAGCTTTCCCGTCTTCTTGAGGTACAGAAGGGTAAGCGAGGATACTGTTCATTCGTTCTTTGATAGCTACGAGTTCTCTCCGCTGCGCCAAATCGTCTGTATTAATCTGAAAAAGTAAAGATGCGCTGTGGTGTTGATGTGGATGCGCTGGAGGGTGTTGGGAGAGGTACCTTGAGATGGTTTGGCCATGTGCAAGGAAGACTGAGAGATTACCTATAGTTCTTCCATCTTAACTTGGCCCAGGTTTTCGTCCCTTTGTAGCTTATTTCATGTAGCTCAGTGGCAGGAAAATATAATACAGTACTACGGTTCTACGTACGTTCCTACCATGATCTATCTTTCTATCCATTGCCAGACGCCATAATCCCGTAATGGGTGGCCATTTGACTTTGAGTTATTTGTTTTACGGGGAGGGGCACTAACCCTCCACCAACCCACTTGTTGACACGTAGGGAGCACGTATGGTTTGGTTATATGGTTACCACCCAGCGTTGTGAATGGTTTCTTGGCTTACAGGAAACCATTTGGCTTGTCACTCAATGTAAAGCCACCTGCAAAGGAAAGCAAAGCAATAAGAAGTGACAGGAAAGATGCGAGAAATAGGAAGAGAGGAGGGGAGGCACAGAAAAAGAATGATAAAGGCTAAGGAAGAAGTAGGCAGCATTACATCAAGTGAGTGGATGATGGTCGCCACCACCTACCACCACCTACCATGATGCTTGTTATTTATTTATTTATTTTACGCGTCGTATTCTGGTATTCGTATTGCTACAACTCAGAACTGAAGACAGAGACAGTAATATTAGGACAAGTTAGAGTGAAAGGAGTATAAGAGAGTGTATGTGAGTTAGGTGGAGAGACGAGTAGTGGGAGACCGAGAATAATGAGGTGGAGGGATGCGGTGGAGAGGTATATGAACGATGCTGGTGTGAGTTGAAGGAGAGGCAGCCTGATGATGCATGACAGGGTAACATGGAGGCAGTTTGTTTGTGGTCACCCCTCCAGAGATTAGTTTTAGATATAAGAAAGAGCACCGAGATATAAATACATCCATAGTAGCGAGTCAATTGATTTTTCTTTTCTGTTGCTCTGTAAGGTCTTCTCTCAGCTTAACATAATCCTGGAGTTTTTCCTTGAATATATATCTTTATTAATCTATGCTACGTTCAGTGTAGGGTCGGACCTTACAGTCGGAGGGAGAGTGATAGCCAGAATTAACTTCCATGCTGACGAGGTGCCAGTGGGAGATGGGTGTCCGTAGGAGGGATGATGCATATGAAAGTGGAGAAATATGAGGGAGAGTGAAAGGCAGAATTAACTACCACATGCTGGCAAAGTACATCTGGGTATGGGATGGGTGTGTAGGGAGTGTGATGTTTGTGAAAGTGGAAATATTGTAAAGTATTGGTTATGTTTATGTGTCAGTGTGTGTGTATGTCATTGGTAGAAGTAATATGGTGTGAATATATGTAAGTATATATTATCTTTATTGATAGACAGTGGGTGATTCTGTACTTAGGAAATAAGAGGCTTTATGAAATGTTGATATACATATTTAGACACCACGTTATGGAGATGGTTTGTGTAATATCCTACAGAGACACACAGCCACACCTCCATACACAGGCACACCTTCATACACAGCCACACCTCCACACACACACACACACACACACACACACACACACACACACACACACACACACACACACACACACACACCGCTCGCTGGTGCAGTGGTAACGCTCTCGCTTGCCAACTGGTGGACGGGAGTTCGCGCCTCGCTCAGGTTGCGAAAAGTTTCACTGACGAAGTGGGTGGTTACTGTCCCCCTTGAGCAAGGGGACGGGTGTGTGCGTGTGTGAAGGTCACAGCCTTGCCCTTAGATCGGACTATATGAGCTCTCAGCTCCCTTCCGGGAGGGTAAAAGCTGACGATCACGACCATCAAGTGATCCTGACCGACCCGGTTAATTACATGCTAAGAAGGATAATAACATCATTCATTAGACCAACCCTGGAATATGCATCAGTAGTGTGGAGTCCTCATCTCAAAAAACACATAGACAAGATTGAAAAAGTTCAAAGGGCCGCTACAAGATGGATACCAAGCTTAAGGGACCTAAGCTACGAAGAAAGACTAAATAAACTGAATCTACCAACACTACAGGAAAGAAGGAAAAGAGGTGACATGATAATGCTATATAAGTGCATATCAGGGAAGGAGAAAATAGACATAAATAATTTCTTAACATATGGAGAAGCATCAACAAGAGGACACTGCAAAAAACTGCATAAGAAGAGAGGTGATAAAGACGTAAGGAAATTCAGTTTCCCAAACAGAGCAATTGATCAATGGAATGCACTACGGAATGAAATAGTGTGTGCCAAAACAATTCACAAATTTAAGGATATGTACGATAAATATGGTTTAAGACACGGGACAGTACGAGCTTGACTCATTCCTGTAAAGATACAATTAGGTAAGAACACACACACACACACACACACACACACACACACACACACACACACACACACACACACACACACACACACACACACACACACACACACACACACACACACACACACACACACACACACACACACACAGCCTCTTCCCTTCAGTAGAGCTTCACCCATCTTAGGAGAAATCTCTAGACGCTGGCAGGAGTAGAGGAGACTGTTGACAACCCAGTTACCCTGAGCCAATTATAATCATCAGGTTGTAGCAGTTAAATAATAATAATAATAATAATAATAATAATAATAATGATAATAAGAAGGTGTCATGATGTTGAATAAGTAAAGAATTTTCACATAAAACCATCACTGATATTATGCACCTGTACTGATGGATGAGTAAATGGGGAGTGTGTCGTCCTGTCTCGGCTACCTCCCTTTCCTTGGGGGAAGCAGCCTAGGTATATAGGTAGATAGATAGAATGATGTGTTGATTTTACCTGTATGATATCTTAATTAGGAACTCAAAATGTGGCATGCAGGCTAATAAATCCGATCCCTGCTAGTCTTACATTAGTGACCGTCAAAAACTGAGGTCTTTAATTCTCCTTTGGTCTCATAGTTTTAAGATTAAGGACTAAATTAAGACGAAGTATTGAAGGAGTCTGTATTATTTCTGTGTATTTTTTTTTTTTTTATGCAAGGAAGAATGAACCCAAGGCCATTTTTCCTGGATACCTCTATGACAGGTTTCCCTCATTTATTTATACAGTTTTCTTATTTTTTTTATTTTCATTACATTTTTCCTGATGTTCTCTGCGTGTTCCTCTCCGCCAAATTCCTAACAGTAAGTGCTAGCAATACAATATACTAACACTATTTCATTTTTCAGAGAGAAGGAACCAAAGGCTGAACACAAACGCAAGATAGTCAAACAAGCAAGCCAACGTCAAGACCATGCTGTACCTGGACACACAGCGTTAGAAAAATGGAGGTCGAAGGCAGGGGGAGATGCACACCAGAATTTTGGCAATGCAGGTGAGTAATTACAAGACGTAGTATTTTTCCACATCATTTCATCAACTCCCCCACCTCTCTCTTTCTCTCTCTCACACACACACACACACACACACACACACACACACACACACACACACACACACACACACACACACACACACACACACACACACACACACACACACACACACACACACACACACACACACACACACACATTACATTAACCCTTCCACTACAGTGAGGAGATGGAAGGAGCACTTTGAGGATTTGTTGAATGTAGAGGGTGACAACAGTGCGAGTATAAGTGGTTGGGGAATGGCTGGGAGAAGGAGAGATGAGAGGAGGGAGGAAGAGATCAGTAGGGCGGAAATAGTGGAAGCAATGAAGAAGATCATTACCTACAGTAAGATATTCACGGAAGAGATAGGCGCAGCGTGTGAGGTGGTTTGTGGAGTGAGGAGGAGATGCAAGGATGTGCAAGGGACAGCATGGTGGAATGATGAGGTGAAACGAGCCGTGGAACAAAAGAAGAAGGCATATAGTGAATGGTTAGCGAGGAGAGGTAGGGGAGAAGATGAGAGAGAGAAGAGAGAGATATATGTGAGCAGGAGAAGGGAGGTGAAGAGACTGGTAGTAGTAGTAATTGATTCCCCCCCCCCCCTGTTAGAGAAGGTGGGGGGGGCTGGGCCACCTCGTAGCCCAGTTGCGGTAATGTTCATTTAGTAGTTACATCGGAGGGGGTTTTGACTTAACTAGGTTGATTAAAAGATGCGGGGTGTTGGATGTGGCGTTATGGATGATGGATGTGGCTGTGTTGCTTAGTGTTTGAACAGGTGTGGCGAGAGGGGAGGTGGGTGTTATATCGGGGTGTGGGTAAGCGGCGCCACCTCTGATGGTGGCTGTTGCTCTGCATTTAATTATGTAGTGTAACAGGGGGAAGGGGGCGTCTGTTCTGCAGTAGCTGCAGATTGCGTTTCTGATGTTATTGATTACTAGATCGCGTGATAAGTAGCCGAGGCGGAGGCGGTGTATGTAGGTGAGAAGTCTGTTGGGTGTATGTGTGGGTAGCGGTATTTGTTTATATTTTGTTGCACTAGCGTACCAGATGGCGGAAGTGGAGCCTTGGTTGACATGGTATTCATGTTCTTGTTTTGTGAGAGTGGGTGTTATCGTTTTTATGTCGTGTTTTGTTTGTGTTATGGTCGGTGGTATGTGTATATCTATCTGTGGGTGCGTAAGGGCGTGTTTGGCTGCACGGTCTGCTCGTTCGTTGCCGTGTATGTTTACATGGCTGGGGATCCAGTCTGTTCTGCCTGATTGTGCGATGTTGTGTGCTGTGTTGTTTATTGTGGAGATGATGTGTCTGTTGTTGCGGTGTTTATGTTTGCGTAGTGTTTGTATGGCGGAGAGAGAGTCTGTGTGTATGTTTATGTGCGCTTGTGTATTTGTTGCGTTAGCGTCTGACAGCGCCTCCGCAATGGCTACTAGTTCTGCTTGCAGGGTGGATGCTCCGTCAGAGATTCTTGCAGCGAATTCTTTTTCATTGCTGATGAATGCAGCTGCAGCTTTCGGTTGTTCTACAGAACCATCTGTATAGTAGTTTACTGTGTTTCGGTCTGTGATTGTCGCAGTTCTTTCTAGCGCTTCTTGGCGTAGTAGTTGTGGGAGTGTGGTTTTTTTCCCTGTGATTTTTGGGGTGAGGAGTCTGTATGGTGGGGGGGTCCATGGGGGGTTTCTTTATATTCCGGTATCGGGGTGTCGGGCTGTTGTGTGATTTTGTTTGTGGCGTTGTATTTCCTAATGGCCCGAATTGTGCAGTGTGTCCAGCTTTTATTTAGGAGAGTGGGGTGTCTGATCAGCTCTGCTTTGATTTGTTTTATAGGGGTAAGGTCTGAAGCACTGTGAGCTAGCTTAGCAGCTATGCATACTACACGTGCTTGTATTCTGTTTTGTAATGATTCGATACCGCATTCCATTCGTAGGTTGACGAGACGAGTCCAAGGTGGGGCGTTTGTTATCGCACGTAGTGCATTATTCTGGATTATCTCTAACTTTTCTGTTAGTTGTGATTCTATGGTTATTAGTGCAGGGGCGGCGTAGTCTACGAGGGAACGGATAGCTTGGATGTAGAAGAGTCTTAGTACTCGATGTGTTGCTCCCATTCCTCTGCCAGCTAACGCTCTGAGTGCGTTTGTTCTTATTTTTGTTCTTTCCCTGAGGTAGCTTATTTCTTGTCTGAATCTGAGGTTGGTATCTAGCCAGACTCCTAGGTACATGTGGGTGGTGACGTAGTCGATAGGTGTGGTATCAAGGTATAGTTGTTGTTGTGGTGTGTTCATACCGAAGGGGAGTGCTTTGGTTTTGTTTATGTTTATTTTAAAGCCAAGGTTTTTGCAGGCGGAATTTAAGCGTGTCAAGGCGGTTTGGGCTTTAGTGTGATAGGGGCCCTTGTTTATGATGATTGCTAGGTCGTCTGCGTAAGTGAATATTTTGACGTTGGGGCCTAGGTCTATTTCTAGGAGGCGTTCAATTAGTGTGTTAAAGAGGGTGGGGCTGATTATACTTGCCGTGCCGTTGGTGTGTTTGTGGAGTGATGATGTGGTGCCGTGGAAACGCACCATCGCTTCTCTGTTTGTGAAGAAGTTTTCTATCCACTGTAGGAGCTTGCCTCCTATTCCTTTGCGGGCTAGGGCATCTAGTATTGATTCGGGGCAGGCTAGTTCGAAAGCCTTCTCTAAGTCTATAAAAATAGCTAGTCCCCTCCTTCCTCTCAGTTCGGTGAGTAGTGTTGCGAGGCATTCGCTCGTTCCCCTGCCGCTGGTGTAGGCGAATATATGATCGTGGGGTGTGGGTGTGCACCACTGTAGTCGTCGTAAAATCATTCTTTCAGCTGTTTTGCTGAGACAGCTTAGTAGGGAGATGGGCCTGTATGAGCCTGGGTTTTGGCACGGGGGTGATGAGTGCCTGTTTCCAAGTTGTTGGGAGTTGTCCTGCTTTCCAGGAATGGTTAATTAGGTTCAGTATGGCGGCTTTTGCAATGGGGCCTGCGTGTCTTATCATAGAGTAAGTGATGCCATCCTTACGAGGGGCAGTGTCTTGGCTTGTTTTCAGTGCATTTTCAAGTTCGTTCATTGTGAATGGGCAGTCGGCTGGATGCTGTTTTTGCTTCTCCCTGTTAATTAGGTGTCTTCTTTCATTATGCAGTAATTCCTGGCGCCGTCTTGTGGCATCTGGGAGATGTCTTGGGGAAGTGTTGTTTGCAAAGTTTAGTGCTATTCTTTCAGCTTCTTCTTGTGGGTTGGGGTGGGATGTGGGTCTGTTGGGGGTTGATCCTGACACTGCTCTGAGTTTTTTCCATAATGCCCCAGTGCTGCTGCTTGCATTAAGGGAACTGCACCACTCTAACCACCTTTTTTCCTTGAGGAATGAAGTCACAATATGTACAGTGAAGTTGGATGGTGAGGATATGGAGAATGTGAGTGCATTCAAGTACTTGGGTAGCGTGATGAGTAAGGATGGAACTTTGGGGGATGAAGTACGTGAAAGGGTACAGCAGGGAAGGAAGGTTGTTGGTTCACTGAAAGCAGTGATGAGAAATAGGGAGGTGAGTATGGAAGTTAAGAAGTCACTGCATGATAGTATTGTGATCCCTACCCTGACGTATGGAAGCGAGGCGTCGACCTTGCAAGAGGGGAACAAGTCAAGAGTGAGAGCAGTGGAAATGAGTTACTTAAGAGGAGCATGTGGAGTGACATGGAGGGACAGGTT
The DNA here is from genome assembly GCF_032717465.1 of Coenobita brevimanus. Taxonomy (NCBI): domain Eukaryota; kingdom Metazoa; phylum Arthropoda; class Malacostraca; order Decapoda; family Coenobitidae; genus Coenobita; species Coenobita brevimanus. The sequence goes on from NC_137012.1 coordinate 30,930,880, forward strand.
GACGAATGAAGAAGTGGAGGAACGTTGTGGGGTGGATGTGGATGTGGTTGAGAAGATTAGGAGAAATACACTGAGGTGGTTTGGACATGTGGAGAGAATGGAGAATGAAAGACTGACTAAGAGGGTGTATTTTTAGAATTTAGACAGTTTATTGAGGCAAACAGTTATACATACATATACGTATACAGGTATATCTATATATTACATTATCACCTCAAAAGGATGAGGACGCTGAGCTACTCTTCACCCTACTCCGAGATATTACATACTAACATAAGAACATAATGTAATTTTCACCCTGCTCTGAGATATTACATACAGTAAGAGCATAATGTAGTCTTCACCCTACTCAGATATTTTGTTCAGTTACTCTTACATCACAATATAGCAATGTCTACTTAAGTATGTGTTTGATGTTTTTACAATTCAGTATACTTCCTATTTTATCGTTATTAAACATCCAAACGACTTGTTCGGTCACTGAGTCTACAGCAGGATTTCTAAACTGCGCTAATTTTGAGCAGTGAAGTACATAGTGTTGCAGGGTGTGGGCTCTGGGTTCATTACGCAGTCTGCAGCACGTTTTATGATCTGGCGTATCCACTTCACTTCGTCACTTCGTCATAGAAAAGTGGGGGGAAAGAAGAGAGAGAGACTGGAAGAGATTAAGTGGGGAAATATGAAAGACAGTCGGAGGTATAAAGATTGGGGGCCGTCCCCATTGCTGTGGCTTAGTTTTTATTTTTTGTGTATGCTGTGTTCCTGTTGGTCCTATACAGCGGTCACTCTGTGTATGTGCAGACAAGGGTAGATATATCGATGAAGGTGAAGAGCCATAGTTTGTACCCCCGGGGCTACTAAGGGTGGTGCCTGTCTCTGTGGCATTGGTGGGTTCTGCTGTCTTGGTGGGTTGCTGCTCTCTATTTCACAGGCTCTATAGTCATGGAAAGGAGGAGTTTTAGTATTAGAGAAAATGGGGGGGGAAGGATAGAAATTATCTTTCCTCCCCATGGCATTCACCAGGGTGCACGAGGCATAGGCTGTGCATGGGCAATGTCTATTCCCAACCCACTCCACGTTCACGACCCCGCCATCAGATGTGACAGCTCCTTACATTTTGGTTTCAGGAGCTAGCACAACGGACGACGGAGTGCATTCACTCAGGAGTGGGCAGGGAATGAGTGTGCAGTGCAACTGTCTCCTGACAGTAGTGGTGGTCTGGTGCGGTCAGTTCAAGGTCGGCAGGTGTATGGGATATAGGGTAACGTGGTCTTTCGCTTCGTTGCTGCCGTTTGTATTGATGGTTATTATATATAATGAGAGGGGTTGTCGTTAGAGGGACGTATAAATTGGGTTTGGTGGCGGTCTATTTCTGTTTAAGAGGGAGCTGGGGAACCAATTATGCATCCTCCCGTATTCTTTGTTGGTGATGTCCTCGTAATTTGGGTCTCTGGTCTCTTCTAGTTTTTGCCAGATTTTTCCTGCCCTCTTGTGCATCCGGATATTTAGTGCAGCTATTTTGTGCATGCTGTGTAATTGTTCTGTGATATAGTTGAAGGGGTGATGGTCATTTTCGACAAATCTCAGAGCTTTGTTTAATACTCTTTGTAGTTTTAGTTTTTGGGTGTTTGATATGGTGTCCAGTGGCACAGGAGGGTATTCTAGCAAAGGGAGAATGTAGGCTTTAACGAGGTGGCTTTTTATTTGTCTATTTAGCGTTTTAAAACGGTGGAGGGTGGGCAGTGCTGCCTTCCCCTTGCATATTCGTTCCCTTACATGTTTTGTGATCCCGGCCTGAGTTATTGTGAGGCCTAACAGGCTTCCCTCATTGCTTGTGTTTAGTAGCTCACCATCCACAATGATTTCTTCCATGTATTTTTGTGCCAATGAAATTATTTTAAATTTCTGTTGATTAGTCCTGATCTTCCATCGTTTCTCATAATCACTGATTCTGGTGATTTCTCTGGCTACTTTGCTGGCCATCATGAGTTTGGACCGTCCTTGGTAAGTCACTATTTGAGTCACATCGTCAGCATACATTATGCCTAGGCAGTCTGGAGGTGGGGGGGGGGGTTGTCTCTAGTGTACAGAATGTATAGGGTGGGGGAGAGGACGCTCCCTTGTGCCACCCCACTGTCGAGCTGTATAACGTCGCCTAACTGATCCCTGTGTCTAATTCTCGTGGTGCGGTCAGTCACAAAGTCGCATAAAAACTTCTCGAGGATGGTAGGGAGTTCTAGTTGTAATAGTTTGTATTTGAGTCCTTCATGCCAGACCTTGTCAAAGGCCTTGCTTACGTCTCTGAGGACGAGACAGCACTGTTCCCGTCTCGACAGGGTCTGGGCGATAGTCTCGTAAGTCAGGGCTATGGCTTTGTTTGTGTCTTTTTGTGGTCTGAAGCCGTACTGTCTGGGGTTATGAAGTCTGTTTGTCTCTAGGTAAAGTCGGAGTCTTCTGTTGATGATCCTTTCAAGCAGTTTTCCTGGTACTTCGAGCAGTGAGATTGGTCTATAGTTCTCGGGTGTCGTGTCAGTCTTTCCTGGCTTAGGTATCATTACTATTACGGCTTCTTTAAGTTTGTCAGGGAAGTATCCCGCGGACAGGGAGGCGTTGAAAATGTCGATGAGTCTTTCTATCATGGAGTGTGAGCATTCCATGATAACTTGTTTGTTAATGCCTGTCAGTCCTGGGGCCGTGTTCTTCGTTTTTGTGACTACTGTCTTAAGTTCGTCTACTGTGATTCGTCTAGTGAGAAGGTTGTTCGTTAGTCTGGAGAAGTCTGCTGTGTCATGGGGGAGGATTCTGTCTCTGTTGTCAATGAGGAAGTGAAGGACCATTCGTTCGTTGTCCTCGTCAAAATCGTCATTTTTCGTCGTCAGATATTTGAAAAATGTCACGCCATAGGTTGGTAAAAAGAGTCAGTTGTCCTTGGGTATCATGTATTTTACGTCCTCGGCGGTCAATCAGATAAGGGGTGGGTCGTTTGTCTGTTCCTTTGAGAAGACGTACTTCTCGCCAGAACTTGGTTGGGTCAGGATATTTCTCTGTCAGCTGGGTGATTTTAAGGTTCCATTGGTCATTGCAGAGCTGTCTGCACAGTGTCTGTATGTCTCTTTGAAGCTGTCGATATTCTTGGTATTGGTCGTATGTCAGTCCCTGTCGTTCAGCAAGGTTGTGCAGTCTTGTATAGTGAGTCTGGAGTACATGCAGTTCTGGGGAAGGTCTTTGTGCTCTAATAATTTTAAATGTTGTTTTAGGGATAGCAGTTTCAATGCCACTATCCACTGCTTTAAGCCACTGCTCAAGTGCAGTGTCTATGTGTTCCAGAGTCTGATTGTCAAGGGAGGGGATGTCAGGGAGGGAGGCGTCAGAGATCCTTCTGAAAAGGTCCCAGTCAGCTTGTCTGTAGTTGAGTCTGGGTGTGGCAGGGATATGTATAGGTGAGGTGGAGATGGTGAATACGATGGGTATGTGATCTGATGAAGTTAGAGGGCCGGGTTGAGAGAAGGTGTGATGATGGGCACGGTTGTTGGTGATGATGATATCAGGTGATGTGGCACTATTATGGCGGATTAAGGTTGGGAAGTTGGGGCCAGTATGCAGTGCTGTGCCTGCGTTAATGAATGTCATTAGGTTTCGTCCTACTGTATTGTCATAATTGTCTCCCAAGGCTGGATGTTTGGCATTTAGGTCGCCCAGTATGTATACAGGGTCGTTGTCATAGAGTAGTTTGTGAAAGTCGGGGAAGGGTAGGAAAGGTCGTCGTGGGGGAATGTACGTCGTTGCTAGTTTAAGTGGTCCTGTCGTGGTTTGCAGCGTGATTGAGAGCATGTCTGTAATGTAGTCATCGTCTAGTCTGTATGTCAGTCCGTGTCTGATGGCTATAGCTGAGCCATCGCCGTTCTCACCACTGGTGTTACGTTTGTGGACAGTGTAGCCATAGATTTTTATACTGTCACTGTCTTCAACTCCGTGGCTGTTGATGAGAACGACGTCAGGTGCTATAGTTTGGTAGATCGTCGTTAGAGTTCGTTTGTTTGTCGGCCAGTGGAGGACGTTATGTTGAATTACTCTAATCGTTTCCATTTATTTGTTAACAGTACGAGTAGGGTTTCTTCTAAGTCTGTCAGTGCGGAGGAATACACTATGGCATTTGTTGAAGAAGCCGGGTTTCGCAACCTTGAACTGGCACGAGTTGATATCAACCCTTTTCTGGATGAACAGACTGTACACGTACTTTGTTGAAAGGTTGTCATTGCCGTATTCGATTTTTACATGTGATGCGATTGTTAGCGCTGCTATTTGTTGCCTATCTAGTTTTGTTTTATTTTCCTGGAGGGATTCGGGGCTGTAGATTATTACTCCTCCTAGTTCACTGGCACTGTCTTCTTCTTCGTCGGTCTCTTCGTCTTCCTCTGAAGTGGAGGCATCGGTTATATACTCTGTGTTCTGTGACGGTAGAGTAGCGTTAGAAGTGGCGTTTTCTGCCTTAGAGGGCGATGGTGGGGTCGGGTTTTCATCACTGATTGATTCAGCTGTTACCTGGGTGGGGGGGTGCGATTGGGTGGCGATGGGGGGATTCCCCATCAGTTCATTGTCGGTGATTGCTGATTCTGAGGGCGTGGTGAGGGTTGAAGACTCAGTCTGGAAGGCGGGGAGTAGAGGGGAGGCAGTAGGGGGTGTGGTGGTAACTGCATTGGTTTTGTTTAGGATAGCTTTAGAGGGTGGGTTGCTTGGGGCCTTGACAGGTGGAATTCCATTGTCTTGGAACAGTTTATTTAGGTGAGTAGCATAAGTCCCAGGGTATGTTGCATTAAGCATATGTGCTTCATACATGCAGTACAGAATAGTACTGGGCGGGACTGTGAGGCTTGGTAGGGGTGAGTTAGTGGTAGTGCTGTTGCTGTTGATTGTTGTTGCAGCGGCTGTACTGTAAGTTCTTGATTGTCCAGCTTGCTGTTCAGGCAACTGGGCAATAGACTTTCTCTTCTCCTGCACCGCTTTTTTTCCTTACAGGGCAGGACATGGCAGTTTCTCCATGTTCACCATCACAGTTAACACATTTTTTTGTGCTTGAGGTACACTGTGTGTACTTGTGCTCTGTGCTGGCACAGAGGGAGCATACTTTGTACTCTCGAGGTTTGGGGCAGTCCTTTACCAAGCGTCCATCGACTGCATAGCACTTGTAGCAGGTCAAGATCGGGATAAATTGTTCTTGTTCAATTTGGTAGTGAGGAATGCTGAGGTAGAACAGTTTAAGTCCTGCCTCAGTTGCTTTCTTTGCCTGCGCAATCTGTTTGAATGTTACTTTGATGTTGTGAGAGCGTGGAAACTTGTAGATGTTCTCCACGTCTCCCTCCCGAATGAAGGTGTTGTTGCAGGTTATTTCTTGTATGATATCATCCTCATTGTTGTCGTAGATGATGTTGTCTACGTTTCTTAGGATGACGGATTTACGTGAGCGCAGTTGTGGGGGAAGGGGACTCCCCTTCTCCACTCGCCTCGTGACTGCTCGCTCCGTTTTCTAGCTCGCCTCCATCCTCGCTCTCATTTTCGCTTCTACTTCCATTATCACTTTCATTCCCACTCTGCTGAACTGGGTTGGTAGCACCCATAGAACTTTGATTTACTGGCGTGTTGGATGATTGTGTCGTACCGCGGCTAGATATCGGAATGGCTGTAAAATCATCTGAGCCGTCCTCGCCATCACCATCATCATCATCATCATCTGTTTCATGTACTGGGTATGCCCTACGCACATTCTTATTATCCTTAGTGGTGAGGCAAGATTCGGGGATTACTCGCACACGATCAACATGAAGGGTGGAGACAGTTCCATCCTTCACACGTCGTACTTTAATTACAACATCACTAACACGCTCCGTGACTCTGTATGGTCCTGCATAGAGAGGCTGTAACTTCTTAGCAACTCCCCGTTTAGGAATCGTGCGTACGTACACTCTGTCTCCTGCCTTGATCGGTTTTACTACAGCCTTTTTAGCCCTGTAATTCTCATTCTCCGTACTAGCCCGGTCCAAGTACAATTGACATCTTTGAAATACTTTAGTGGCCATGGCTGCTAGCATATGTTTCGCATCATCTACATTGTAATGAGGTTGAGTCTCATGTATCGTTTCATAGGGTACTTGTGGGTCTCTCAGGTACAACAGGAAATAGGGCGAGTCCCTGATCGACCTATTATACCCTGAATTATAAGCCATGCATGCCAAATGTATCATTCGGTGCCGATGGTTTGCATTACTGTCGATCATCGTACGTAAGATTTGAATGACAGTTCCGTTCACTCTTTCTACTAATCCATTCGCAGAAGGGTGATACGGAGTCGTAGTGACGTGCTTCAATTTCAATATTTCCGCAATGCCGCGCAAAGGTAGCATTCACGAACTCTGTTCCTTGGTCCGTGACCAATTGTTGAGGAGTTCCGTGAACGCAAACAACTCGCTCTACAAACACACGAGCTACCTCTTCCGCCGTCTTTGTTTTCAGTGGCTCAGCAATAAGAAATCTGGTTAATGTATCTACTACCGTAAGAACGTATTTATGTCCAGCCTCAGACATGTTCAACGGTCCTATAATATCCATATGGACCCGGTACCAAGGTGCCGGCACATCTGGGTACCTCTTAGAAGTAATGCACTGTGTGCAGTGCCGACACAAGTTAGTGATATCCTTGACCATAGTTGGCCAATATGCAAATCTTTTGGCGCGCGCAATAGTTACCTTGACCCCACCATGTCCTGACAGTGGCAAATGATGGGCTAAGTGTAGGGCTGCTGGCACACTTTGTTCAGGTACAACCACCTGTAATACATCATTGTCCTCGTACGCACGAGGCTCGGTCCTATACAACAGACCATCCTGGCGGAGAGAGAACTGTTCAACCGGGGCAGCCAGTTTGGGGGCCTGAGGGACTTCTCCGCGAAGATACCGCTTCAATGATCCCCAAACCGGATGCGCATCTTGCTGCTTCCGCAGTTCGTCAAGATTCCAGCTAACAGTGTCTGTATCGGTCACGCCCCTCGTAACAGCTATAAGTTCTATATCTTCGTCTTGCTCTCTGCGAAGACGTGACAAGGCGTCAGCCACTCGGTTCTGGTGTCCTGGCAGGTAGGATACCTCTAAGTCGTATTCGGCAACCTGTACCGGTATCTGCCATCTAGCTATTCTGCCAGAAAGATCCTTAACATTAAAAAGCCACGTGAGGGTCGGTGATCCGTCTGCACAATCACTTTGTATCCCAAGACAAGAGGCCGATTTATCCGCAATCCGTACACAATACTTAAGGCTTCTTGCTCGATAGTGGCATAATTAAGCTCAGCTTTATTTAATGCTCTACTAAAATATGTCAACGGTCTAAGGTGTCCATCCTCATCTTCCTGTTGTAATACCCCACCTATCGCAGTACCACTCGCGTCAGTTGTCAGATAGAATGGTTTATCAAAGGAGGGAAACTTGAGTACGATGTCGTCAGTAAGCTTACTTTTCAGACTTCTAAAAGCTTGATCAGCCTCATCGTTCCACTCGATTTTTGTTTACTGTTTTTCACTTCCTGCTTTCCACGAGTCAATTTTGTGAGAGGCAGAGCAATCTTAGCATAGTCACTTATGAATCTACGGTAATAATTAACTAACCCTAAGAACGATTGGAGTTCCTTCAGTGTCTTAGGAACAGCAATTTCCCTTATGGCTCGGACTTTATCCGGTTGGGGCCGCAAGCCTTCTGCAGAAATTATGTGTCCTAGGTAAGACACTTCATCCTTGAAAAAACTGCACTTCTCTAACTTAAGAGTAAGTTGAGCTTCCTTAAGTCTGGCAAGGACCTCATCTAGGTTCTGTACATGTGAATCAAAATCCTCACCATAGACAATTATGTCATCCAGGTAAGTATGGCTGATACGCCCTGTCAGTCCTATCAGGACTTCGTTAACGATCCTTTGGAACGCAGCAGGGGCATCTTTTAAGCCAAACGGTAGACTATTATATTCCCAATGACCGTCTGGTGAGGAAAATGCGGTCAGCGGTCGTGACGCCTCATCCAGAGGGATCTGATGGTATCCTTGCCTCAAATCCAAGCTACTGAATACAGTATTTTCTCCTAACTGGGAAAGAATTTGTGCAATGTTTGGCAATGGGAAGGGGTCTGATGTTATCTGCTTATTCAAATGGCGAAAATCGAGACAAATTCTTAGTCCACCATCCTTCTTGGCCACCGGGACCAAGGGTGAACAATATGGTGATCTAGAAGGACGTATTATATTTTGCTCCCTTAGTTCATTTAGCTGTTGCCTAAGAGTTTCGTGATACTTAACCGGTACCTTATAAGGACGACGGTTTACAACCGGTCCTGTAGCACAGATGTGATGGAGGAAATAAGGTGTAATATTCAGTGGTTCATCAGGCAAGGCAAACACTTGAGGATGCTTTCGCACTAGACGTTTGAGAGCATCATTCTCCTTAGTCTCCGGTGGACATAACTCATCTACTTTTAGAAAGAGCTTAGTTAATCTCCCTTCTCCCTGTGTCACACCAGTTATTTGCCCTTGCTCATCCTCCTGATCCTCGTCCCACATTATCTCCTCAAACGGTTCTATTGTCCCCACCCTGTACCTGCCAGATATACTGACCCGGTCAGGGGTGGCGTTAGTGTAGGCAACATAAACCCTGGACTTTCCTCCCGCCTCGTCCGGGACCATCTGTACAATCCCTGGCCACAGCATAGCAGCGAAAGTACTACCAGGATTAGGTGAGAATAACCCAAAGGACCATCCTGAAATTTCAGTCTCTAACGAGATCATTCCACTTGTGAACGGATCAATCACGACTGTCTCACTCGTCATACAACGCCCAGAGATATACTACTGGTCATCTGATCAGCCGGTTTCAACTACATGCAAGGAGGAAGCACCATCTATGCGAAGATTCTCCTCTCCCGACTGTAATTCTACCTTCTCCCCATCGATCTCTATGCACAACGGATCTGGTGTAATACATATATTCCGAGCGAAAATAAAATCGGAACCTAGAAACTACGGAGTTTACATCCCACGTTTCACTTTCGTCAACTCGATTCCTCACTTCCTGCCACCAGCAGCACCACACGACTGTGACTATACACTGTTGGGCAACTGACAGCTGTATATCACAGTCAGGCGGGTTTTCCCGCCTTCCAAACACTCTCCTTTCTGTAACGTTCCCCCCCCACCGTCTCCCCCCACACACATACACACACACACATCCAATACACCACACTCTATCTCCCCGTCCTTTGCAATCCTTTGCCCACATCGCCGTAGGATTTCCTGCAACCCCATCACTGGCGAACCGAACCCCGCGGGAAGGCCGTTTAGGGCCGCCACAAGGGGGGCCACTAGGTTGGCTGGGGAGCCAGGGGGTTGCAGGAAGGCAAAACGCTGTTAGGGTTAGGTTCCCCTCAAGGGGCAATCAGCGTAGGTGCAAGGGTCCCTCCCCACGACGTCCTTTAGAGGACGGGGAGGTAAAAACCCGGCGCCTAGGATCGCTGATATAGGTAGGCCTGGGCACTCCCTTTCTCTCTCCCTATCACTATGAAGAAAACGACCAACCAACCCAGAACCCCTCCTCAAGGACAAGGAGGAGGAGGAGGAACCATCCCCAAAACCAAGACAACGAAGCCAAAACCAATACAACTGAAGACAGGCACAACAACCACAGGCAACATGACTAAATTAGCTGGCCTAAACAAAAGACCAAAAGACCCCAGCCCCAAAGAACATACACCAGGAGCAAAAAAGCAAGTACCTGTGCAGCAGGACAACTCGCAGAAGAAAAACCCGCTGACTCCACCCACCGAAAATTCAAGTGAAATGGACACCACTCCACCACCGCCAGAATCTGATCTTACAGAAGCAATCTCCACTTCACCCAGTGACACCAACGACACGGCCCAAAACTGCACAGCACAAATAGATGAGCAAGAGGCAGACAACTCCAATACAGCACCAGATGAAGACGAAAACTTCACCGTCGTCACAAACAAGAAAAAGAACAACAAAAACCAGAAACGAAGCAATGACAGCAGCAATGACTCACTAACTCTGCCAGCCCTCCTTAAATCGGGAAACGACAACCCCTCTGCAGCACGACCTCCAAACATCCAACCCAGAAGAACTCCAGCTGTCTCTGTAAAGACTGCCCCACGCCCCACTACAAACCTACCACCCTTCTTGATACCAAAGCAGGAGGCCTTCGCCACAACAATGGACCTAGTCATGCAACTAGAAGAGGAACACCCCAACCTAAAATTCCACACCACAACGAGACGAGACTACAGTATGATCTTAACACCACACGACCAAGACACGTACGAGACCCTGAAGTATTGCAAAACAGTAGCAGGCTACCCTGCAATCATAAAGGAATTAAACCCCGACCTCGCAACACGCAAAGTCATACTGATGGGCTACAACCAATTCCAGCCACTAGAACCAATCCTAAAACACAGCCAGGCGGAAACAGCCACACGCTGCGAAACACGAGGGGAACCGACAAGACAAGTCGCTTTCTCAGTGCAGACCTCTTTCTCCTCCTTCCACTTGGGACAAACCCTCGAGGAAATGGAGTGAGCATCCTGGCAGTGAAAGCAGCACTCAGTCTCGGATGTACAGTTGTCAGCAGAGTGACTTACAGCTGCACACTTGCCACACACGATGTTGGAAGCCCGACAAGCCTTTTCATGATGTCCATAGAGCTGACATTTTGAACAACGAAGGGGATTCGGGATGTACGGTCTTACATTTACAATTTCATATCCTACTTTGACATTTGTAGGTAGAAAAACTTTGCCAAAAGTGAGGACAACAGTGGCTGTCTTCATCCTTACGCCTTCCTGATAACGAGTGATGAATCTGGCATCAATTACATCCTGCTGAGCAAGTTCCTGTATGATCTCTTCCTCACTCATCACCATGAGATCCCTGCAAGTGATAACACCCTTGCAGGAATTCATGGATGTTGGGATCTTGGCTTCGATATCATGGCAGTGAAACTTGAGCTGCTTTAGCAAGTCTTTAACCTGAGCTGAGTTGAATGTCTTTACTAGGAGGTCCCCATTTCCAAGTTTTTTACTTGTTCCACCTCTCCCGCACAGTGGTCAATCACCTTCTTGACAATGAAGGGATTGAGTCTGGACAGGGGAGTGGAAACTAGTGCATGAAGCGTTACGAAGGTCGCGTTATTTACAGGTATGTCAAGCGGGGAACGAGTCTGGCGTCCGTCAGTCTGGGGCCGGTCAGTCACGGTAGGGATGTCGTCAGGACTACCTCCCTCCCTGGGGGAGGCAGTAGGGGCGTCCGTCATAGCTACCACTTCCCCGTGAAGGGGAAGTGGGAAGAGAAGAGAAAAACGACCAAAGGGCAAAGTACCTGGGAAAGACCCACCTAGGCTGAGATTACCCTCTCAACCCACTGTCGGGAGGACGCGCCTGTGTGTGACTCACACCCCAGAGCGATCAGTGGGGGGTACACTCCAGAGGTGAGTAAGCAAAGGCAATCTCAGAAATTAGATATAGACACCTACTATATCTACTAAGGCCAGGGAGGAAAATGAGGTCTAGCTAACCTAACTATTAAAAAAACGCCCTAGTGGCGAACAAAAGAGAAAGCTAACGCCGGTGAGGCAACCCTGCAGCTAGAGGAGAGCTCAGAAACACGTCTTCCTTCTCCACGACCATTCATCCAAGTCCAGGAAGCAGCAAAGACAGCAACAATATTAATACTCGAAGGAAGGCCAAAAGCAGAGTACAGGAACCAGTTTATGTCAACGTTTCGCCCACAAAGCTTCTTCATGAACATCATTACTGGACAACACTCCACTCCTTAAACAGACCCAAGCCTGACTGGTAGTGCAGGATTGTGTACTTGTGTTCTGGTCACCACTCAGGCTTAGGTCAATTTAAATAGTGAAGCACTGTCTACTCGTGTTGTTCCTGAAGAAGTCTTGGGGCAGAATGTTGCAAGTGGGATTCTGTACTCTGCTTTTGGTCTTTCTCTATATACAGCAGCGAATACACCATAATTTTACTGTTTATCTGCCTTATGAAAGCTTACCCAGAATCCAGCTAAATGAAACGAGTATTTCCCCATCCAATTTTTATCCCATACTTCACACTCGGGACGATTTGCATCAGTATATGACCGATTCCCGCCTCAGTGTTACGAGTCCTTTGACGGAAGGTAATCGAATATTGTTTTTCTGGGTTTTATGGGCCGGCTAAATGCCTCACACATAGTAATGCCTCTAGTCATACAAGCCTCCGCACGCAACATACTGGTGAAGCACAAATGGTGATGGGTTTCTGTAGTGAGAATGACGCCAGATCCAATATTAACCCTCTGCAGTTCGGGACAGCTCTAGTATTACGCAAGTCTAATTGAATGTTGTTTTTGCTCAGTTACAGTATATGGACCAGGTTAATGTCTCTCACATTGGGAAGCCTTAAGTCTTACAAGGTTAGGCACGCAACACAGAAGCACAAATGGTGATGGGTGTCTGTAGTGAGAGTGATACGTAAATGTGTTATAATGATTCATCCCGTCAGTCTGCAATATGAACCGACAGGGTGATCACATATGCAAGTATGTCCGTGAGCAAAAAGCCTCCAGTACCTATCTGCCAGCTGAGGCAATGGAAGGGTGCCACATGAACTAGTTTCTTGTGATAGCAATATGAAACACACAAGAGAAAGGTATCAGAAGGAACGAAACTCTCATTTGGCAAGAATGAGAAATACGGAAAGTAGGACGCAAGGCTGGCAGAGAATTTTGACTCCACATGAAAATACTTAATATCAGGATTCTCTTTAAATGGCCGCCTTGGTTTGAGTTACCCTAAAAACAGATCACGAGACAAAAACGCTTTCACTGAGCGACCGTGGATCTCCAGCTGAAAGTATATTGATGGTTAAATAGTAGTGATATGTACGTTGGTCTGCTGTAACATCACATAATAGTTCTGTAGTGTGTTTTTATGAGCAAAGTGCAAACACCAGTAGATTACATGACCTCCCCCCCTTTCCTTGCGCGCACCCCCCCCCTACACACATCTACACGCAAGCTAATCAGTTTCCACATCTTAAAGTTGTACAAACCTACCTACGTGCAAGATATACAAGGAAAGTTATTACGAAAATGGTTATGGTCATCATCTTGCTCGTTCACTGGCGAGTTTCCTTAATTGGCCTCTGTGTGTGGTTTATGGCTTCTCTCTAGACTTGAAGGACTTGTATCTCAGTACTTGAAGCTTATTGATTCCTTGTTTTTTATACTGTGATAATTATAGGTCTTTCACAATAACCTGGCCCATTATTTTCGTCCTTCATACATATATCTCCTGGTCCATTTTCTCGTCCTTCATACATACATCTGCCACCCATTTCTGTATTACTTTCACCTTCACTTGGTAGATTTTTGTCCTGTATACCCACTTCGACCATCCATTTCTACTGTACACTCACTTTAAGCTGGTCCAAATTTACGTCTTCCATACAAACTTCACTTATCAATCATTCAGTCAGTCAGACAATCAATCTAACTGTCTACCTGTCTATCACCAGATGCCTTAATCCCGTCAGGGGTGACCACAAATGAATCGCCTCCATGTCACCCTTTCCTCCTCCATATGGTGACCTTCTCTGCAACTCACGCCCCTTTTCTCACCTCAACCCTTCCTCTCTAACTTCACTCCCCTCCACAGTTTCTCGTATTGAAATAGATAATTTTCTGACCTGAAGTTTCCTTGTCTTGCTTCACTCCTATCCAAAGGCCTCTCGTATTGAAATAGTAATCCTCTCATCTCAAGCCCTCTCCTACTTCTCTCGTCTCCAAAGTCTCTCATATTAAAGGCGATACACTTTCTTAGTATTCTGGTCCACCTCGGTCTCTTCAATTGGTCTCGGGTCCTCAAGGCACAATCAAAAGCTGTAGGTGTTTCGTCTGGGCAATAAAACGATTTCTTTGAGACTTCCCTTCCAGTTTATTGGCTGTAAAATCTACCGTTCTTGAGTTTTCGGTGATACAATACATTTTGTGTTCTGGCATGACATATAAGTTAATTGTGCATCTTTTTTTTTTTTCTTTTGAGAGAGAGAGAGTGGGTGAGTGAGTGTGTGCGTGCGTGCGTCCTTTACCGCAGCATTTTGTAAGTAGAAAATGGAAAACTTTGACCAGTTCCCTTTCGCTACCTCAGTCCATGTAATAAGGTGCTGGAATTTCCTATCAGCAAAAGGCATGGTATCACTTTTCTCTCATGTCATCTCAGTTTATATTTTTATTTTTATATTTTCCTTTTCCCTACTTTCATTTATTCTTTTCCCAATTTATATCCTCCTCTTTCCTACCTTCATTAATTCTTTTCCTCATTGTAATTTCCCTTATCAGGCAAATCACTTAGGATCCTCGCAAGCCTGTACTTAGAGCCGGTAGCATCAGTGGTTATAATCATTCCAAGCAGGAAAATTGTACACTTGAAATACACAGCCTCTTCGACTTATGGTCCTCCTCATTATAAAGGGTGAGGCATAAGTCTGTAGGCATATGGAAAGGACACATCTGAGGTTATACTCTGTGTGTGTGTGTGTGTGTGTGTGTGTGTGTGTGTGTGTGTGTGTGTGTGTGTGTGTGTGTGTGTGTGTGTGTGTGTGTGTGTGTGTGTGTGTGTGTGTGTGTGTGTGTGTGTGTGTGTGTGTGTGTGTGTGTGTGTGTGTGTGTGTGTGTGTGTGTGTGTGTGTGTGTGTGTGTGTGTGTGTGTGTGTGTGTGTGTGTGTGTGTGTGTGTGTGTGTGTGTGTGTGTGTGTGTGTGTGTGTGTGTGTGTGTGTGTGTGTGTGTGTGTGTGTGTGTGTGTGTGTGTGTGTGTGTGTGTGTGTGTGTGTGTGTGTGTGTGTGTGTGTGTGTGTGTGTGTGTGTGTGTGTGTGTGTGTGTGTGTGTGTGTGTGTGTGTGTGTGTGTGTGTGTGTGTGTGTGTGTGTGTGTGTGTGTGTGTGTGTGTGTGTGTGTGTGTGTGTGTGTGTGTGTGTGTGTGTGTGTGTGTGTGTGTGTGTGTGTGTGTGTGTGTGTGTGTGTGTGTGTGTGTGTGTGTGTGTGTGTGTGTGTGTGTGTGTGTGTGTGTGTGTGTGTGTGTGTGTGTGTGTGTGTGTGTGTGTGTGTGTGTGTGTGTGTGTGTGTGTGTGTGTGTGTGTGTGTGTGTGTGTGTGTGTTTTTATCGTGTTCGTGTTCTTGAGGCAGTTCTGCTTCATCACGAAACTAGCTCCCGTAACATCACTAACCAACAGCGATGACTGACACCTCAAATCACTGCCTCCCTCGACCAGTGCCCAGTTATCAAGCCTCTTCCCCTGTATGTTGCTGAGAGGAGAATTGGGTGATATTTTTATAGCCTCGTGACTGACTTGAGATAGCACAGTACTCGTTACCAACAGTGTATCAGGCGCCTTGGTCATAATTCTTAGTCCTTTCGAAGAGATTACATTTAAACGATTCAGTTTAGGTTTAGGATGGACTAACTTGCCTACCTGCTTACCTGCCTGTGTGCCTGCCTGTCTGCCTACCTAATTACCTACCCACTTACCTGTGTGTCCTTGCGTGCCTGCCTGTCTTCCTACCTACCTACCTACCTGTCTACACTTACCTGTGTGTCCTTGCGTGCCTGCCTGTCTTCCTACCTACCTACCTACCTGTCTACACACACACACACACACACACACACACACACACACACACACACACACACACACACACACACACACGCACACACACACACAAAGGCTAGGGAGACATGTTTAAGGCTATTTAGTGATGAGATGAACCCCGTGATAAAACTAGTAAGGTTTTGTTTGGTGTGTCCTGCCCTCTGTTTCTCCAACCCACAAACCTGTTTATTTATTTCCATATTAAGACAAACCCCCCATTTACCATATAATTATCGAAGTTCCTATTTATTCTCTTAGTTATTATTTATCTTCTATCTTAATCCATTGACTACCCCAAAGCTGTCTCACTATTACCATACTAATCAGATCCACCTCTTTCTCAGACACTCTTTCTCAGTGTAATTATTTATCCCAAAACCAATTTATTCTCAAGCTCAGCTAAACCCACCTTTATGTGTTAGTTTTATGTTTTTCCTTTTTAATATTAACTTGCCTTATTGTGAAACGTTTGGTGGTTATATAAGTGAAGACAAAGGATTAAGTAAGCAGTCCTAAACTCTGGCTGAGACAGAGAACGTTGATAAGGCAAAAGAATGATTATAAATGTATGTCGACCCAGCATCCTAGCCGTCAATTCTCCAAGTCTAGAGAGAGGGCCGAGGGAGCGCAGTGGTGAATGGAGTCAGTGTGGACCGCGAGTGAGCTAAGAGAGGACGGACGCCCCTGTCACTCCCTCCAGGGACAGAGTGTCGCGGCTGTGTTAGTGGTTCGGTTCCTTACTCTCCTGCAGAAGTCTCACCTCGAAGCCTCCTTCCCCTCGTTCACAAGTCTCAAAAGCCTCCTTGAGCACCTACAGCAGTATTTTTCCCCTCCTGCAAAAGTCTCAAAAGCTTCCTTGAGCACCTACAAGTCTCATTCAGTGGCCTACTCCTCCCCCAGAAGTCTCAAAAACCTGGCCTCTCGAGAGTGGGTTAGGCGCGCGACAGGTACGTGGTTGGGGCATCCCCCGTGGATTTTCCAGTGCCTGTTTTTTCCTTTTGAAACCTTGGCCTCTTTTGACTCTACACTTACATGTGCAACTACATCCCTTCTCTTTTCTTTTGCTACATTTACATCTGCCAACGACGAGTGACTTCGTTGTGCCCACTCAATGGCTTTACTCACAACTTTATCAAGGGCATCGACAGGGCCTGTAAACTCTTGCTGGTCAAGTGTTGCTCTATACTGGGCAGGGAATACGTCGAGAAAGTTGTCCAAAGCATGGTACAAGGAACAGTCATAGTACCGAGGCTGCAGAGTTCCAATGCGTTTAGCTATACTAGTCAATCGCAGCCAGTATTCAACCAACCGTTCGCCAGGATTACGACGCGCATGTTTTAACGCATGAAATGTAGGTTGGAGAGTTTGTTCTGGGGACAGCAGCGGTTGTGAGAATAAATTTAAACCGGTCCCAATCATCATTGACCCTGATAATAAGGTCACTCAATTCTGTCATGTACCCCACTTCTAGAGTGTACTCCCCGGACCAGCATCAAAGCGACCGGCAATAGTCCACCTAGGTCCTGTAGTCTTACTCTCTAAGTGTCCTGAAGCCATTTGCTAAGATCTGTTTCTAAGATGACACCAGGATATTCAGGCAATGTGGCAGTTCT
The DNA here is from genome assembly GCF_032717465.1 of Coenobita brevimanus. Lineage (NCBI taxonomy): Eukaryota > Metazoa > Arthropoda > Malacostraca > Decapoda > Coenobitidae > Coenobita > Coenobita brevimanus. Next base: position 30,948,232 of record NC_137012.1, read on the forward strand.
ACTTGCAAAGCAAAGCTCTTTAACCCTTTAACGCGGTATACAGCATCCTTAGCATTATCGGCAATAGCCTGCGATAGTTGGTCGGACAGGGTAGCGATCCCTGCTGCAGCTGCAGCATCACCCATTTCAAACAGTACTTCGGCTGAGTCCTGTGTCTGTATCAAAGTAATGAGCAAAGGAAATTTCTGTCTGAACCACTGTAAGAACTAGAGTCGCTACTGAATTCCATACACGAGTGTAAGAACCTAGGTGTGGAACCGCTTAACCTCCAAAAGTTTAATTAAGCCTTTAAATATCCCATTAAGCTGCCACCATTGTCGTGTCCTCCACTTACTTACTCCGAGGTATGTTTCGTACTCAGTCTCGCCAAGTACGGTGAATGGCCGCCACTAATGAG
>NC_137012.1:30948728-30993728 GCF_032717465.1 Coenobita brevimanus
GGCAACCCATTATGGGATTAAGGCGTCTGGCAACAGATAGACAGATGGATAGATAGGTTGTTAAGGAAGGGCTGCTATCAGGCCACCTATGCTCCCTACACCATTTAACCCTTTGACTGGACCTGATGCACACAGTTTCTTATTCAAGCTAACACCACAGTATTTTATAAAATCATGACAGTTACTAGCAGTCACAGGCTCATGAAAACTAACTAGAAATAAACTCTTTCTCTGTAACTGATCCATTCAAAAGTTATATTTAGGCAAACATTACATGATTACACTCAGGTTTAAACTAGTGCACAACAGTACATCATTGTAAAAGTATCATATGCATTATATACTCAGAGTATGCACTGTGCATTTATAAATTGCTGTATATAAGTGGTGTACATGCTTTTTGTGTCTTCATTGTGTCTTGGGCATTATGGGTACTTACTTCCTCAAGGCTCTTTGATTTGATTTGAGTGGTGTCTGGGGGCAGTCTTAGATCAGTGCTGTTAAGTTACTGTTTGGATTTGGAGAGCACCTCCATTTCTTACTATTTACCAGTCATCATTTGGGAGGCAATGGTGTGAGTACTTTATTTATGAGGATTTTTATGTACCTCTTTTCATAAATAACATTGTTCATTTCATATTGTGATCTATTGCAACAGACATTAGTTTATTATGTGTAACACAATTATTATTGGTGAATGTGTTCCTTATCCCTAGCTGTGTCATACACTGTCTTGTTATATCTTTATCCGCTTTGTATGTTAGCCATTATGTTTCATGTGACTGATATGTCTCTGATGTAATCAGTTGTATTATAAACGCACAAGTGGGGTTGTGGGGCATGTGGAGAGGGTGGAGGATGACAGTTGGGTGTGGAAAGTGTGAAGTGTGAACGTCTGGGGTAGGGCTCAGACAGGCAGACTGTCACATTTATAATAGCATTTTGAGGCAGACTGATGAGGGAAATACCACTCTGGAATGTGTGCTGCTTTTTTTTTTTTTTTTTTTTTAAACCTTAAATAGGATTAGTGCCCCTCCCTGTAAAATAATTAACTCTGAAAATGAAGGTAGGTACCGTAGGTAAAAATGGCTTGCACATACATGGTGATGGAAGTCATCTAAAATAACTGTTAACGATTGTGTTGATCAGAGCAACATCTAGTAGAATTTTTAAATATATTTTCATGGACTATGGAAAATTCTAAACTTCTAGTGGTGTGGTCTTGAGACAATTCTTGGCAGTAATGAGTTATAACGTAGCTTCTAATATATGGTAATGTAGAACATTTACTTTTAATTAATCATCCTTTGCAGACATAGAGAGATATGATTATTTTTGTAATGTTAGCATTACCCACAAAAACGTTAGGATACTTGTTAAGTTACATCTATTTGCATAAGGCTGTATAAATATTGGCAAGTTTTTACAAGTAGGCAATAAACAGTTCAGGAATGATATATGTGTATAGTATACAGCAATTTCAGGATCAGTGAACCCCCAAAATCCCAGTTGGAAGAATAAATCAAAATAATTCACATAACCTAACCTGAACTGTACATTGCCAACTTGTAAAATACCTAAATACCAGGGTGTCAAATGAGGTCATGTTAGAGTTATTTTACCAATGGTGTTGTTCATGTAAGCTGGTACCTATAATTCAGGCTCTATCATCATTTACAGAATCATCCACAACCAAAAGGCAGAAGCAGATTACTGAAAGGAATAGCAGGAAGCTTGCTGCAGAATTGGTGTGGAACACAAGTGCTTCAAACTACAATTCAACCATCCCCTGAAAATGATAGGCCATCAGATGTCTGGTGTACACTGAATTTCCTCTTAAAAGGTACAGTAGCTGTATATTACTGTATTAACAAATTACAGGTGCAGTTGCAAACCAGCTGCAGATACTGCTGGCCTGGCAGGACTGGGGCTAACTAAAACTAGCAACAACATTTTGCATGCAGAAATGTCAATAAGGATTTTTGCCCATTGGCATTAATTAAGAAGTAAAGTTAGCAAGAATTTTTACATTACTGCTTCTTTTCATATAAGGAAATTGTAAGGTGATTTAAACTTTAGTTAAAAAAATGGACAGGTCAACATTTAGCAATAATTCATATTTTGGATCCAATTACAATATAGTTTGGGTACCATATATTGGAGTGAATGCTATTTTTTTTTCATATATGTTCATTATCACCTCATCTGAAAAAACACTAAAACATTAACTTTCATATATAATGGTTATGTTTCATTTGGAAAGTAAATCAGATTTAGCTAGTGCTCATACCTGGCCTTCAAAATATGAATATTGGAAGTTTTGTTCAACCCTAATATATAATTTTTAACCCCTTTTAATTACATAGTATGTATGCTGATGAGCTGTAATATATAAAGGAGGAAGTATAAACTTAAACATGCCATCACAATATGTCGTACATTTGCTATTATGTAACCTTTGCCTACCATGCCCTTAATTACTTCCCTTTACTAAGTTTTACTAACACTTCCCTTATTACCCTATTGCACTATTTTCACCCTCCTTCAAGAATAATTTCTTTGATTCCTCTCCACTTCTCACTCAAGTTCCTCCTCCTAACCTCTCTTACTATCAATTTTACCTCTCTCCTACATATATTTCCTGCTTCTCCTTCTCTCTATTTCTCCTTGCCCTTTACTTCTCATCCATTTCTTATACACTTTCTTCTTTTAAAGCAGAGCCACTTTCACCTCATCACATCACCATGTTGTTCCTTGCTCTCCCTTGCATCTCCTCCTCACTCCACATACTTCCTCACATGCTGCACATATTTCCTCCAAAAATATCTTGTTCATTCCTTCCATATTGCTTCATCTGTTCCCATTCGTACCTGTCTCATCACTCTTCCACTGCTCTCTTATATTCTTCTCTTTCTCCTTCAGTCTTTATACCATAATATACTTATTTCAGGTGCTGTTACTAAAGAGGATACTGTTCCTCCTAGAAATACTGGTCATCCACAATCAGCTCCTACCATGCCTACAACCAGCACTGAGCACCTGCCGTCAGTTCCTACCATGCCTCCACAACCAGCTCTGAGCACCTGCCACTAGCTCCTTCCATACCTACAACCAGCTGCGCAAGAGCACTCATTGCCGTCAGCCTCTGCCATGCCTACAACCTAGCACTTTGACCACCTACCATCAGCCTCTGCCATGCCTACAACCGGCGCTGACCTCCCAGCCGTCAGTCTTTGCCATTCATTCAGCCAACATCAGCAGTATGTCAAAAGCCTCCTCTCTAATTTGCCACTGACACTGGTTGATGAAAATTTTTTACAATTGCAGTTGGAGAAACAACAGGAAAGTGATACTGAAAGATTAAAAAAAGAAAGAACATTTAAAGTTGAGATATAAAAATAAATGTTAAAAGTGCTGACAAAAAAAAATTAATTTTTTGCCATTAACGATGCAAAAGCAGTGTATGAAAAATAATAGCAGTAAAGGCTGTTGAGGAATATCTGAAACCATACTTCACTGATACTCAGATCAAATGTCTAATACCCAAAAGATCAGTACAAGACATTGGACTGAAGATGACATTGCCTTTGCTCTGATCTGTTAGAAGTGTGAGTGCCAAAATGCCACAGATGGATGCGAAAGCATCTGGAAACTGCTGCCTCTTCCTTCAATTTCGACTTTGAATGAAATGGGTTAAAGATATTAATTTTGAACCAGGTATTCTAAATCCCTCAGTATTATTAAGACGATGATGAAGGCAAAAGTGGTCAATCCATGACCAATGGCTTAAAAAGCTTGCATGATATCATTTGATGAAATGAAAAGTTGACAGGTGTTATGTGTATGACAGAACTGCAGACAAGCTTTATCGTAGCCATGAATATGTTCAAGTTGTTATGGCTACAGGCATTATTGGCAATTGGAAAGCAACCTGTTTAATATAATTTCTGACACAAATAATGACCAAGGAACTGTAATTTTCCATTATTAACAGTGTTGAAGAAGTAGGGTTTTGAGGTGTGGGGTACAGTATGTGATATGGAGTGGTTCCAACAGAGGCTTGTTCTCTTACTTTAGGGGATAAGCCAGGACACCACATCTTTCAGAAATCCAGCTGATGAAAGTAGATGTGTCTATGTATTTGCTGATGCTCCATATCTGTTAATGTGCTAATTCGAAACAATCTCCTTGATCATGGAATAGAAACACCCTTAGGACCAGTCAGTAAAATACCCTTGTTTGAATTGGTTGATTATGAATAATAGGTAGGCTTAAATATGGAGTGTAGCTAAATGTCATACTCAATTCATTGTTACAGAATGTCACATGTTATAATAATGAGTTATGTAATGAACAGGTATAGGCTAATTCCTTATACAGTACAACCCTCTTTGAGCCTATCATTGTAAAATAACTAGGAAATCTCTTGTAAGCCAAATTTCCATACTGTGTATGCTCTTTACTCATATAAAGCCCTTACAAGTATAATGTGATAATCATCTGTGACGACATTTGAGTGCAATGTATAATTCCTTTTTTACTTAAAGTTTGATACCATGTGTGCTAACATAGTCACCATAAAGATAAGTATGCAGTCATGTACAGGTACTAAATTCCTTATACATCCTCTGTATGTTCTTTAATCATAAGCTCTTAGCAGTATTATGTGATAATCCTCTGTGATTTTAGACACTTATACAATGTACTATTCAGTTTTGTACCTGAAGTGTGTTGCCAAGTGTGCTAACTTCATAATCAGAATTTCAAAGTTAAGTATGTAGTTATGTAATGTTCAAGTATGCTCTTTGCTCACAAACTCTTAATAATATTGTGGGTGATTATCCTCTGTGATTTCTTGACATTTATGCGATGCATTTCTGAAACAAAGTTTACATTTAAGTATTTATTGAAGTTTCATCCCATATTACATATGCATATCATTATTACTATTAACCCATGTTAATAAATTACACAACAGTATGACAATCCACTTTGATATCAGGTGTTTCTAAGGTATTTCCCTTGCCTGCATACACAGTATACTGAACCAAAGAATAGAACCGATTATTAAAGAATGTCACATGTTTTAATAATGAGCAGTGCAGGAATATTACCAGGATTATCAGTCCAGCATTAAATATGGTGTGTGTGCAATTAATATTTCAGCTTTGTACCTGCTGTGCTAATACTATCAGTGTGCTAATATACACATCCAAAGTTTAGGTTAAGTATGTAGTTATGTAATGCACAGGGACCTACTTCCTTACAAACTTTTGTATGCTCTCTTACCCATAAGCTGTGGGCAGTATTATGTGATAATCTGTTATTTCATATATGCAATATATTAAAAAAAATAAAGCTTATAGTTGTGTATGTATTTAGTTATGTCTTTTATACAACCTCTGCAAAGTATTACTACAAGTGAAGGTTTGGTTCCTCAGGCAAGTAAGTAGTGAAATAAGGTACAAAATCATTAAAGGAAAAAATACAAAGTAATTTTTCTGCCAAATGTGTATAACCTAAATCTGAATGGCTCATTTCTAAGAAACTACAATTCCATTTTTAGGGTTATGTAACCATGCTACATTCTGTCAATTATGATGAAGTTGCTGGAAGCAGTCTACCTTCTCTTTTAGGTTATTTTATCGTGTAGAATAGAATAGCCACGCATGGTTATGTTACAATTTTGACCCACGACTGAAAGTTAGGGCTGGCTAGCTTAGGGTAGCAGAAGACACTCTGGAAGTCCTCATTAGCACAACAACAGCAAGAAAAATGGGTAACCAAATTCAAGCTTTTACTTGTGTTTTAGTTATACAAATATATGCTATTGCCATTATATAGATATAAAGAAAGAAAGAAGTGCATGTTAGAAAATAATAAACATCGATCACTGTAATGGGTAATTCACTATACCTCCCATTCTGTTAAACAGAATATGCTGTCTGAGTTAAAGTTTTACAGTGAAAAATTTTAATGAAATAAAACATATCTCTTCAACAGCTGAGTCTGGCCTTTACAGTAAGTAAACAGTATACTTTAAGTGAAGTAAATGTTACAGAAGAACTAAGTACATAATAACTTATTCCATTACAGTATTTAGTAAGTGAAAAAGCATTGAAAAGAATAAATTAAAAAAATATATATATATAATAAAACAGGTACTGGATTGCTGAAGAATTAAAAAGGTGATGAACAGAAATAAATGCTGCATCAAAATGCACATGACCTCTGTTGTAGATGTTATAACACCTCATTAAACAAGTCTTCAAATTTCAGAGGTAAATGAAATGGTGGATAAATAAATGTGAAGGCCATTGAACCCACGCATCTGACTAATATTTATTCCCACTTGACCATTTCCTTACTTAATTTCAGGATGCTGCCTTGCATCTGCCTTAGAGACTCTGGACTCACCAGCCACACAGAACACCTCCCTATTCAACTCACTCCCCTCCAATCATGTACCACTTACATAACCAGTTTCTTTCCAAGGTTAGAGGAAATACTGAAGTTTGTTTGACTGATATTTAAACATGTTAGGTTAATATAGTAAGTGGGTCAAAACACCTTAAAAAACACCCCATTTTACCCATATGTGCTGCACCAGCAATGTGGGTTAGAAAACACCCTGCCCCAGCCAAATGATTATTGGCTCAATGTTGTCCCCAGTTGGCCATGTTATCATCATCATCATCAGCAGCAGCAGCACCTTCTTTCCCACCCTAGGGCAGGGCGTAGGGTAGAAACATCCAGACAGGCCCAAGTCGTTGCCCAATCCAGTGGGTCACGTTCCATTCACTCATCATTCAAACCCTTGGAATCCTGGCTCTATCTGATATGCCAAAAACATTCACCACACTCTGTAGCTTCACAAAAATGTATCTGACAGAGTCAATATTACAGAAGGTTTACTGCGGTGTATGCTTATTACTATTGGTAATGTCATCAAGTGGTGGCCAACAAGTTAGCATGGGGTACAAGCCAAGTAGTAGTTATTACATGCTGTACAGATTACTGCTTACCGTGATGATGGAACAACAGAGATGCGATTCTGGTACAATGGGTCCTCTTGTCTACAAAATGAATAGTGTCAAGACCTCCTTGCTGCACACAGCCACCCATTAGGGAGTGCACTGGTGGCCACACCTTGTCCTGCATCTGAGTATTGAAATAAAAGAAATGGTTACAGATGGTTCTTTTAAATCTTACTACTTCTAATATTTTTAACATACCCAACAGCGAAACATATTAACATTTATTTCACTCAGAACCATTGGTTAAAATGAAAATATACCTAAGCAGATTTTGTCTTTATCAATGAAAGAAAAAGTTGAGGGCATTCATTGTTAAACCCTGTCACACTTAACTATAAAAAAATAAAAAGTCAATACTCTGATACAAGCTGCTGTAAGCAATTGTATAACTGTTGCAATAAAATATAACTAAAGGGTAGAAAAGCAAGATACAGTATAACCCTTGAAGTTAACAAGATAAAAAACAAATACAGATAAAAGAAAAACATCAGCCTTTGCAAACACAACCTCCAATGATCACAAATGAAAGCAAGACACCGTATACACAAAAACACCTGTATGCACTAATGAAAATGAGACATATCTATTTTTATCAAATTACACACAGTTTTAATTTTACTGATTTCAGCAAGCAAAAACCTTACTACTAATGCATTATGCAATACAGAATTTTAATCAGGCAAGAATAAATGAGACAAACACATCTATCCTAGAAAGTCACAGGATGACTTAAAACACCCCTCACCCTATCATCATCACTTCCAACCAAGCTTCCCATCATAAAATGTGGGATAAGAATCATCCTGTAAAAAGAGGGAAAGAGGAAGCACACAATAGAACTAATAAACAGAGCATCCAGTGAAATGTGGCAGCACAACCTTTCACACACACAATTCCGAGCCTTCAAAATCTTGGCTCAGCTTCTTTACAGGTGCAAAACTATCCATATAAACTTCACTTTGTACTTTTCCTGTTTACATGCAGTTATGTGTGCACCTGTGACACAAAGTATTCCCAAGGACTCCCCCTTGCTAAAAAAAAACAAAATGTGCCATAACTGTCTTATGCATCTCCTTTTCACATTTTGTCCTTCTATCTTAATCATCATCTCTTACTTCCTTAACTTCCACACCCTCATTTTCTCACACATTCCTTCACCATTTCCCAGCCATCACCTTTGGCCTTCCCTACCTCCTCTTCCACCTTTTCCCATCAAGTGCACACAACAAATTCTAATTAATAACATCATTGAAACAATACTTTCAATGAAAAGGTAAGACTTTGAAATAAGACTTTTCCTATACAGTTCTGATACAGTAGTGTAATTTGTAGTAACACACCAACAAAGCTGCAATGACAACAAAGATGCTGTATATATAGATATAGATTTTATATACAGTAAAACCTTCTTTAAGTTGGAATAATAGGGCTGAGGGCCATTTTGAGTTCAGCTGAATTTCTAACTTATGGAAAGTGTGAGGCATCCTGACTAACCAGAAAAAAAAATTCCCTTACCATGTTTGCAAGAGGGTGTAATCTAAGCATAAGGATGAAGGGCCTTTGGTAAGATATAGAGGTGTTATGGGGGCACAAGATCACTTCTGTGCGTAACATTTTCCACTTCTGTGCAACATTTTTTAACCATAATCACAATTGCACTACCTTTACATTTTATATACAGGCCTTAAGAACACTATTACACTATACATACACTTTATACAGGCTTCTCCTTAATCACTACTGTTGAGAACTATTGTATGCGTAAAATTAATTCACTATCAGAGTTACTGCAGAAAATTTGTGCAGGCAACTCTGAGCTGACATGACACAATCGTGGAGGAAGCTGGGATATACCGATTTGGCCGGAATTTTACATCTTATGGCGTAGTTGGTTTTCAGACTGGAAGCCACTATGGACCCTCACACAGGATAAAAACACGATGACCCTAGGTGTGTCATGCCAAGACTGGGATTCCATGAGATGACATTTTACAACTTTTGGGTATTTTTTTTCCGGGGATTTTTAGGAAAATTCTTTTCAAAATTTATTCCATCCATCATATAAATCCTATGTTGCCCCATGAGAAGCATAGAAGCTCTGGGCCTAGGCAAGTTGGTCCTGATATTTAAGATGACAGTGTGACAAGCCTCACTCATCCCTGAGTGGCATTACATGAACAGTAAATCACAACCATCCCTTGGATATAAACCTAAGCAGGCTCAATCCGATTGGAATGCCTTGATCACCCACTAAAGCACCAGGCTCCATAATCTGGTTATATGGTTACCACCCAGCATAGTAAATGGCTTCCTGGTGTACAGAAAACTGCTTGGCTTGTCACTTCAGTGTAGAGTCACCGAGGCAGAAGCAAGAGGAAAGAATGAGGGAAAGAATGTAACAGAAGAGGGAATATACTGTACTGTATTACAAATTATTTACATTTAGAGTAGCCATTCAGCAGAAATACACCAGATTACACTACTGTTACTACTGCTATTACTACTACTACTCCAACCTACCACTACCTATATACCTCAATCTTGCCCAACACTGTCTCAGTAACCCATTTCATATACATAGTTCAGTGGCAGAGCAATGCAATGCTACAGCTAGTTGTCCTTTCCACAGCACTTCTTTGTGATAAGCATCATATTCTAGTGTTTAACTATTGTTCCAAACTCAAAAAATTCTAAGATGCTGAGAATTTTTAAACCAAAATGGAAGAGCATGGGCATTATTTTAATAGGCTTTTTCTTACAGCTCAGTTTTCAAGACTGGGAGTTGTCACTTTTAGACCAAATTAAAGTGAAATGAGTATAATATATTCTAATGTTTATTCTTACAAGATCATTATCAAGATGAGGGGCAGTTGAGGCCAAGTTCTAAGAAAAGAGTATGGGCTGCTTTTTTTTTTTTTTTTTTTTTTTTTTTTTTAATGCAAGGAAGAAGAAAACCATGTGGGCAAGGGAGCCCGCACACTCATTCCTTCCAAGAAAAAAAATGCAAAAACAATACAAAAGAGAGCCAAAATTCAAGATCCGTTCATTTCGAGGATACCTGGACACACTGTGTTTGAAAGACTGGAGTTTATAGGTAGGCCTAAATTTGTCCTTTGCAGCTTTTTTTGTAACATGCAAAGGCAGAAACACAATACTTAACATCTACATCTTACCCATAACACTTCATACAGGACTAACATTATAGTCTAGAATTACTCTGTTATGGATGATAGGGAATGAAACTCTTGTTACAATAGCACAGGAATATGGCTGGAAAGAGAATTTTTAGGCCAGGTTAGAGTAAAACCTGTATACTGCCATTTACAGTAGACTGCTTCATCATGGTCAATGGCTCAGCAAACATTCTAGCCCCTTGATGCCAGGATTCCAGGGGGCCTGAATGGTGAGAATGGCAGTGTGGTTCATTCAACTGGGTGAACACTGGTTAGTATCTCATTCTATCAAGTTTTTTTCTGCCTCTCTGGACCCTACCTTGGGGTGAGAAAGGTGTGAATGATCCCAGTAACACATCAGCCACATATTCTTGCTCCTATAGCCAGTTTTCTAATAAAGGGTCATTCCCATGACTAACATGAAGATGTGGTTGCATGGACTTTGACAAACCTTAACTAGGGGTTAGGAATGAGTCCATTGTTACCATACTCTATCATCATCGATCATCCGGACCTCCTTTCCCATCCAAGGGCAGGTAACTTGGTCTAAATTTGCCATCCCTCCATCTTAAATGCTAAACTGTAATACTAGACAAATATCAAAATATAAGGCTGGTCAGGAAGTGCTATGGGATGAATGTAGAGACAAACCACTGTCTTTCTACCAATAAGCTCTGTGAAATAACCCACAAATGAAAATATGAACCTAGTTATTGTAATGCACCTATAGTCAAACTAACCCTCTCAAACTGAATACACTTGGCCATCAACTATGTGAAAAGGAGCTAGGGATCTGTACCAAGTTGTTGCATGGAATCTTGACTTATAAGTAAGGAATGTTTCTCCCTGGTTACTAGTCAAAATTACCCACCCAATCTTACTACACCTGGCTGTAAATTAACAGAAAAGGGACAAGGGGTCAATGCTAGACAAGACTTTCTATACGAAATCTATCTATCTATCTATTGCCAGACGCCACAATCCCGCAAGGGGTGGCCATTTGACTTTGAGTTATTTATTTTATGGGGAGGGGCACTAATCCTCCACCAACCCACTTGTTGACACGTAGGGAGAACGTATGGTTTGGCTATATGGTTACCACCCAGCGTAGTAAATGGTTTCTTGGCTTACAGGAAACTATTTGGCTTGTCACTCAATGTAAAAGCCACCTGTAAAGGAAAGAAAAGCAATAAGAAGTGACAGGATAGATGGGAGAAATATGAAGAGAGGAGGACAAGCACAGAAAAAGAATGATAAAGGCTAAGGAAGAAGTAGGCAGCTTTACATCAAGTGAGTGGATGATGGATTTTTATAATTTAATTTGTATCATCGTACCAAAGGCACCAACATCCTTGCATGGATCGGCCTTGGTCAGCTAATGGTGGTTCTCCACAATGCTTCATCAGCTTCAAGTCACTCCAGGCCCTAATTTACCAGCTCTAGTCACTGCGCCCTCATGCCCTAGTCACACCAGCCCCTTTTTCCTGACAGAAACCTACTCATTACGGCCACTACAGTAATACCTCGATATACGACACCCCTAGATGCGATACCCCGGCTTAACGATTGGGGTAGAAATACCACCATACCCCACCTAACGATGACCAAATCCTGGTTTAACGATGGGTTTTGATTTTTTTTTTTGATTTTGATGACATTTTAGACTAAAATTGTGTTTAGGTTGATTTATAAACTGTTTTTAGACTTAGATTAAAGTGTTTTAGCCATAGGTGGGGTGAACATTGTCATTTTGGGGTACAGTTTACTAAGCTTGATTTTTTCCAGACTTATATTTGATGATTTTCTGATTTTTTTGTTGGCTTTAGTGAGTTATTTACAGGTGTTAGGCTTAAGTTACCTTCCTTGACAGCCGTTAGGCCATTTAGATTGGCTTTAAACTTGTTTTGGGGTTCATTTGGGCTTGATTTTGGTGGAAACTCAAGGCTGAGAAAGCTCCACAGCCTCATTCCCTCAATAAGACCATGACTAATGAGACTGGATCTGTACTGACCTTGATGGGATTCTGCTGGGGGTGAAGCCAGTGTCATCCAGGAAGGAGCTGTCTGCTGAGATGCATGGAAAGTCACCCATCAAGGATCTTCTCTTGCTGTTGTCAGGAACAGTGATGTGACGTGGTTATGACAAGATACTGAAATGTATACATCATATATTAGGATTTGAGAATAAAATAATGAGAAGGATTCTTGGGGTAAAGTGACAAGACAGAGTTACAAATGCAAGAGTAAGGGATATTACGAGAGTGGAACCAGTTAATGAATATGTGAGACTGTCTTGCTGGAAGTGGCTGGGGCACATATACAGAAAAGAAGGCAGTTTAATACAGGATGTGCCAGAGTGGATTGCTAAAGAAAGAAGAGGTAGAGGTAGGCCGAGGGAAACCTGGTTGAGGACAATGAAAAAGAAACAGGAGAGGAGTGTTGGTGGGACCTGGAAGGAGATGGCAAGAGACAAATATTGGTGGAGAGAGTTCATTGAGGCCCTATGCATCTCGTGGGGTGCCACAGAATATGATTGATTGATTGATTGATTAGTAAGAGATGTACTGGAAAGGCCCACACATCGAAACCATCCTCTCACACCCGAGACAAAAGTGTTGATACTATTAAGGTTCCTTGCAACTGGAAAAATGCAGCAGTGTAACTGTGATGACTTTGGACCATCGCAGCCATCAGTGAGCAATGTGATAACGGAAACACTCTGTGCTGTAACTGCTCCACACATTGTTAAGAGGTTTGTGAAGTTCCCCCATACAATCCTTGAACTACAAAGAACTGAAAGAAAATTCAGGTGAATTGCTGGCTTTCCTGGGGTAGCTGGTGTGATTGATGGGACTCACATACGAATTGTGGCACCAAACCAGTATGAAGAAGTGGGTATAACTTTAGAAGTAACCAACGTTATCGATTTTCATTATATTACGTCCCTGAAGTATTCTAACCAAGACATACCTCTTAAGGCTAGTTTGAGTTGGGGAAGCTAATTCTGTAGGGGTCGTCATAGTGTGGCTTAGGTTAGGCTATCTCTCCTTATTCCTTCTTGCAATGCTTTTCACTTTACCACATTCACTGATGGAACTGGGACACGATAATGGTCTTTGGCTTCTTCGTCACATTCTATACCTGAAAGATTTGAGGAAAATTAGTCATGAAGAACATCATAATCCAAGTTACATTTCATCATAAACAAGACCAAGTCTACTAATACATAAAAAAATATACAGGAAAAAAACACAGCAATTTTTAAATTCGGAGGAGTGGGATGGGGTGAGTACTTGACTGTAAATCCATATTATATACGCTGGTGTTAGAGTTCTGAAGTATTGACTAATTCCCTATCAATGGTACTGCTATCTGGGTGACAATGCTACATCAGCTACATTTTAAGCTACACAACATTAGCTGGCAATCTTTCCAATATTTACTATGGAAAAAAAGGGGGTAGGGGGGGAGCAGCACAGGAAGTCTTACTGTACATCCGTTGCAGCCTCTTGATAAAACCTTATGGATTAAACATATGGAAAATGAAATACAGTAGTCTTCCATATCAGCCAGTGATACTTTATAAAGATGCCTGTTGATGGTGGAAACCTTTATATTACTGGCATCCTGTGGTAAGCAGTGGCAACCATCACCCAATCATGCAGTCCTGCCTATTTCACAACAATGGGTGGTAACCATAAGCAAATAACATGGTGACGGTGCCCCTGTACATTGGATGGAGAGAGATAAAAGCAATGTCCATTAAAGAACAAACCTCCACACTCTTCACTGCACCTTGCTGTGGCAAGGCACTTCTAGGGAACACTGGTTCATGGTGGTCCTGCAGAAGCAACTGCTTGCCTGTGGCTGATGGGTCTGCTCAGCCATACAGACGTTTCCTTTACTACTACAACTATAGTCTCTCAGGACAGATGAGGGTAGAAATCTTACTCAAAATTACAAAAGGGGGATTTTCCCCTAAAATGAAGGTCAAAACTAATTAAAACACGGTATTTTGCATTGGAAACCATGAAAATAATAATAAAAGAAAACGTTGGTTACTTCTAAAAATTTACCAAGAAGTGTATGTGAATAGGAAAAATTACCACAGCATGAACATTCAGTTGGCGATTGAGAGTGAATATAAAATACTGGATGTGGTTGCAAGGTGGCCTGGATCAACACATGATGCCCGAATTTGGCAAGAAAGTGGACGAAATGAAACAGCATTCACGGTATTTCAGGGAGGCTGCAATGGATCGTGCAGCGTGGAGAGCCGCCCTTCTTCTTCTTCTTCTTCTTGTGACCTCTGTCACTTTGTATCGCTCGTAGGTCCTCCTTTTTCTTCTTGCTCCTTATCCTCTTCTCTTTTCTTGATCACACTTCAATTTTCGTAACATTTATGTTTATTTACTGTCCTTCTTGCTGTTGCCTTTTCTTCCAGCATTGTGTTAGAAATATTTTAGCAAACTTCATTATTCTCCCTGTTTCTTCCTTATCCCCATATAGTCCCAGTACTGTACAAATCCCCCATCTTCTTCCTCAAGTCTTCTCTGCCATTCCTCCACTCCTATCACCGCTACTACTGATGCTATTAACTTCTCCCTTTGCTCTTTGCAGTTGTTGCATTCAACAATTAGGTGCTCTATTGTTTCTTTTATCCCCTCACAAAATTTGCAGTTCTTGTCCTGTTCCTCTCTATTTCTACCATTCACTTCCAAAGTACCTGTCCTAGCTTTAACTTACGGTCTACTTCCAGTCTCCTACATGCCAGTTTAGCCCTTCTGGTTTTTGCTTTCTTTATACCATTTCAGAGTCACTTCTTCCTGTTAACCCCACTTTCCATCTGTTCAATCCATTCTCTTCAATCTTTTTCTTAATTTGTTTGTCTTCTATATGGCTCCAAGCCTCTGCCAGGTTTTCTCTCCTCTTCCATCTGTTAATTTCTCTCCCCCATGATGATCTTGCCCCTCTTTCCTCCAGCACCCTCTTAGCTCCATCTTTCCACATTGAGTTTTTCTATTTTCTTTGTGAACCCCAATTTTCCTTTCACAATTCTTTCTTTAAATGTGCTCCAGCCCATGTCTCCCCTTATGGCTTCTACTGCCGTACTTCTTGGGATCCCCAGGCCCCATCTACCCACTATGTTTTGTACTTTTTCCAATTTCATGATATCTCCATCTCAGTAGTTTTGTTATTTCAGATCCATAGGGACAATAAGGCACTGCTATTCCTTTCCACAGACTCTTACCCACATTATACTTGTTAATCACTCTACACCCTCCATTTATAATCATGCCTGCCATCTTCCGAGCTTTCCCTTCATTAATCTTTCTTTGTTTCTCCCCTCCTATTCCTTCCTTACTCACTTCTATACCTAAGTACGTATATTTATCTACTATTTCCATTACGTTGTTCCCCATCACCCACTGGTTCTTCTCCCTGTTATTAAATTCCATCACCTTGCATTTTCCTGCACTGAATCTTAGGTTCCATTCCCTTCCAAATCTGTCAGCTATTTCCATAAGATCTTCCGTGTCTTTCCTGTTTTCTGCCATGAGTACTACATCATCTGCATAAGCCAGGCATCCTAATTTCCAATCTCCAATCCTCACTCCTTTGCCTGATTTCCTGATTCTTACTAAAAGTTCTTCCAAGTAAATGTTGAACAACGTAGGCGACAACACACAGCCTTGACGCACCCCGATGTTATTGTTAACCCACCCTGTGCTTATATTTCCTATTGAGAATTTCACCTTATTTTCTTCATACCATCTCTTTATTATTTCCACTATCTTGCCATCTACCCCAATATGTCTCAATAGTTTCAACAATTTACATCTATCAACAGTATCGTAAGCTTTTTCAAGGTCTAGAAATACTAGGTATAACTCTTTTCCTTGCTCCTTGTTCCTCTCTATGATTTCTTTCATTACAAAAACATTTTCAAGTTCACCCCTACCCTTCCTGAACCCACTCTGTTCCTCGCCCCATATTTTGTACTGTTCTGCCCATGATATTAGTTTTTCATTTATTATCATCCCAAACACCTTAGCTAATACATTCATGACACTAATGGGCCTATAGTTTCCAATTTCTTCCTTAGGTTTTCCTCCACCCTTATGTATGTGTCACCCTACTTCTTTTCCAGTCCTGTGGTACCTCCCCTTCCTCCAGGATACTATTAAACAGATTTGTCAATGCCTTTGTCAATTTTTCCCCACCATATTTAATAAGTTCACCTATTATTCCATCTGTTCCTCCTGTCTTTCCATTCTTGATTGCTGTAATAGCCTTTTCTACATCTTTCCTTTCTATCCTTACATTCCCCATTTCTTTGCTATCACTATATATCCAAATATTCTCTGTGGATTCTTCCTCATTGTCTTTTAGCATTACTTTCTTCCAGTATCCTTCTCACAATGGATCTAATTTCTTCCTCATTTTCTGTTTCTTTACCCTTTATTTTTAACTTAATACACTGTTCTACATCCCTTTCTCCAAGGTTTCTCTTCAATCTTTTCCACCCTTCTCTTTCTCTTTCCCTTCGGGGCATATCATTTAGTTTTTGAGCTTGTTCTTCTTCCCACTTTCCTATTTTTCTACTGATTATTATCTTTGCTGTCTGTTTTGCCTCTGTGTATCTTTTCCATGCTCTTTCCCAGTCCTGTCTATATTGTTCTCCATGTTTTTTTATCATTTTTCCCCATTTTCTCTGTTCCCTGTTTTCCCTCTTCCTGTCTTCAATTGCTAAGTTCTACTTCCCTGTCCCACCAGCTGGGCAGGTTGTATTTACGACGCTTAGAATAGAGAGCAACACGATGTGTTTACATTTTATCCATTTTATCGACATTCGTAAAGAATCATAATATATGATCAAATAGATGTTGTTTCTATATATATAAAGTAGTTTTTCATTTTTAAACTACATACTGATACTCTAAGGCTTTCTAATGGTAATTCATTAAATATATTAACAGATTCTTTGAGAGAGGTGAAGTCACTGAATGTACAGCGAGGTTGGATTTACTCACCTGGTACAGCGAGGTTGGATTTACTCACCTGGTTTACTCACCTGGTTGGCTACCCTACTACAATTAACAGTATGGCTAGGTAGGAATCTGCTTTTCAAGAAGTAGGGCAGCCCATACCTCCTGGCACGCCAGCCCCGTTTCCTATATACATCATCATCAGAATAGACTATTGATCAGAGGCTGAGTTTTGTGCCATATGCACGGTAGTTGCACTATTTGAAGGACTTCGAATTAGAGTCGTAGTTATTCAATATAGTCGAACAGGATGTGACCTAGTTGTGAGTGGAGGGACTTTTTAAATGATGCAACTGAGTCAGCGCTAACAGCATCATCTGAAAGAGAGTTCCAGAGGTCTATACATCTGATGCTGAAAAAACCTGCGTCTACACTCGGCTGAAGTGCGGGGCTTGGCCACCTTGAATCTATGGCCCCTGGTGTGAGTTAACGAAGGAAGAGAAAAAAGCTCAGGCGGTGCAATTGGGGACTGGCGATGGAAGATTTTCCAGCATTTAATGAGGTCAGCTCTGATCAGTCTCTCTTTTACAGAGGAAATGGAAAATGTGAGTACGTTTAAGTACGTGGGTAGTGTGATGAGTAAGGATGGAGGTTTGGAGGGTGAAGTGCTTGAAAGGGTACAGCAGGGAAGGAAGGTTGCTGGTTCTTTGAAAGCAGTGATAAGAAACAGGGAAGTGAGCATGGAAGTGAAAAAGTTACTACATGACAGTATTGTGATACCAACTCTAACGTATGGAAGTGAAGCTTTGACGTTGTTGGAAGGACACAAGTCAAGTGTGAGAGCAGTGGAAATGAGTTATTTAAGAGGTGCCTGTGATGTCACATGGAGACACAGGCTGACGAATGAGGATATAAAGGAGCGTTGTGGTGTGGATGTGGATGTGATAGGAAGCGTTATGAGGAACACACTGAGGTGGTTTGGCCATGTGGAGAGAATGGAGGGTGAAAGACTGACGAAGAGAATGTATGTGAGTGGGATGGATGGGGGAAGAGGGAGGGGAGGCCGAGGATGAGATGGAGGGATGGGATGGAGAGGTATATGAGAGAGGGGGGTGTGAGTTGGGAGCAGGGCAGTGAAATGGTGGGGGACAGGGCGACTTGGAGGCGATTTGTTTGTGGCCACCCCAAACGGGATTGAGGCGTCTGGCAATAGATAGATAGATTCTTTGTGTTGGTAACACTTCATGGTAGGAGCGAAATTACTACTAAGAGTCCTCCTAGGAGGAACTTTTAGAGGCAACTCTTATCTACAACTGGAACTCTGTGAACCCTTGAAGCTCCGAATCCCATCAGTCACCCTCTAACCGAGAAAGGGGGAGGTCGCAGGTGCTGTGTGTATATTAACTCAGTGATAGAATTATAGTGTGTAAACAGCTTTCCCGTCTTCTTGAGGTACAGAAGGGTAAGCGAGGATACTGTTCATTCGTTCTTTGATAGCTACGAGTTCTCTCCGCTGCGCCAAATCGTCTGTATTAATCTGAAAAAGTAAAGATGCGCTGTGGTGTTGATGTGGATGCGCTGGAGGGTGTTGGGAGAGGTACCTTGAGATGGTTTGGCCATGTGCAAGGAAGACTGAGAGATTACCTATAGTTCTTCCATCTTAACTTGGCCCAGGTTTTCGTCCCTTTGTAGCTTATTTCATGTAGCTCAGTGGCAGGAAAATATAATACAGTACTACGGTTCTACGTACGTTCCTACCATGATCTATCTTTCTATCCATTGCCAGACGCCATAATCCCGTAATGGGTGGCCATTTGACTTTGAGTTATTTGTTTTACGGGGAGGGGCACTAACCCTCCACCAACCCACTTGTTGACACGTAGGGAGCACGTATGGTTTGGTTATATGGTTACCACCCAGCGTTGTGAATGGTTTCTTGGCTTACAGGAAACCATTTGGCTTGTCACTCAATGTAAAGCCACCTGCAAAGGAAAGCAAAGCAATAAGAAGTGACAGGAAAGATGCGAGAAATAGGAAGAGAGGAGGGGAGGCACAGAAAAAGAATGATAAAGGCTAAGGAAGAAGTAGGCAGCATTACATCAAGTGAGTGGATGATGGTCGCCACCACCTACCACCACCTACCATGATGCTTGTTATTTATTTATTTATTTTACGCGTCGTATTCTGGTATTCGTATTGCTACAACTCAGAACTGAAGACAGAGACAGTAATATTAGGACAAGTTAGAGTGAAAGGAGTATAAGAGAGTGTATGTGAGTTAGGTGGAGAGACGAGTAGTGGGAGACCGAGAATAATGAGGTGGAGGGATGCGGTGGAGAGGTATATGAACGATGCTGGTGTGAGTTGAAGGAGAGGCAGCCTGATGATGCATGACAGGGTAACATGGAGGCAGTTTGTTTGTGGTCACCCCTCCAGAGATTAGTTTTAGATTAAGAAAGAGCACCGAGATATAAATACATCCATAGTAGCGAGTCAATTGATTTTTCTTTTCTGTTGCTCTGTAAGGTCTTCTCTCAGCTTAACATAATCCTGGAGTTTTTCCTTGAATATATATCTTTATTAATCTATGCTACGTTCAGTGTAGGGTCGGACCTTACAGTCGGAGGGAGAGTGATAGCCAGAATTAACTTCCATGCTGACGAGGTGCCAGTGGGAGATGGGTGTCCGTAGGAGGGATGATGCATATGAAAGTGGAGAAATATGAGGGAGAGTGAAAGGCAGAATTAACTACCACATGCTGGCAAAGTACATCTGGGTATGGGATGGGTGTGTAGGGAGTGTGATGTTTGTGAAAGTGGAAATATTGTAAAGTATTGGTTATGTTTATGTGTCAGTGTGTGTGTATGTCATTGGTAGAAGTAATATGGTGTGAATATATGTAAGTATATATTATCTTTATTGATAGACAGTGGGTGATTCTGTACTTAGGAAATAAGAGGCTTTATGAAATGTTGATATACATATTTAGACACCACGTTATGGAGATGGTTTGTGTAATATCCTACAGAGACACACAGCCACACCTCCATACACAGGCACACCTTCATACACAGCCACACCTCCACACACACACACACACACACCTACACACCGCTCGCTGGTGCAATGGTAACGTTCTCGCTTGCCAACTGGTGGACGGGAGTTCGCGCCTCGCTCAGGTTGCGAAAAGTTTCACTGACGAAGTGGGTGGTTACTGTCCCCCTTGAGCAAGGGGACGGGTGTGTGCGTGTGTGAAGGTCACAGCCTTGCCCTTAGATCGGACTATATGAGCTCTCAGCTCCCTTCCGGGAGGGTAAAAAGCTGACGATCACGACCATCAAGTGATCCTGACCGACCCGGTTAATTACATGCTAAGAAGGATAATAACATCATTCATTAGACCAACCCTGGAATATGCATCAGTAGTGTGGAGTCCTCATCTCAAAAAACACATAGACAAGATTGAAAAAGTTCAAAGGGCCGCTACAAGATGGATACCAAGCTTAAGGGACCTAAGCTACGAAGAAAGACTAAATAAACTGAATCTACCAACACTACAGGAAAGAAGGAAAAGAGGTGACATGATAATGCTATATAAGTGCATATCAGGGAAGGAGAAAATAGACATAAATAATTTCTTAACATATGGAGAAGCATCAACAAGAGGACACTGCAAAAAACTGCATAAGAAGAGAGGTGATAAAGACGTAAGGAAATTCAGTTTCCCAAACAGAGCAATTGATCAATGGAATGCACTACGGAATGAAATAGTGTGTGCCAAAACAATTCACAAATTTAAGGATATGTACGATAAATATGGTTTAAGACACGGGACAGTACGAGCTTGACTCATTCCTGTAAAGATACAATTAGGTAAGAACACACACACACACACACACACACACACACACACACACACACACACACACACACACACACACACAGCCTCTTCCCTTCAGTAGAGCTTCACCCATCTTAGGAGAAATCTCTAGACGCTGGCAGGAGTAGAGGAGACTGTTGACAACCCAGTTACCCTGAGCCAATTATAATCATCAGGTTGTAGCAGTTAAATAATAATAATAATAATAATAATAATAATAATGATAATAAGAAGGTGTCATGATGTTGAATAAGTAAAGAATTTTCACATAAAACCATCACTGATATTATGCACCTGTACTGATGGATGAGTAAATGGGGAGTGTGTCGTCCTGTCTCGGCTACCTCCCTTTCCTTGGGGGAAGCAGCCTAGGTATATAGGTAGATAGATAGAATGATGTGTTGATTTTACCTGTATGATATCTTAATTAGGAACTCAAAATGTGGCATGCAGGCTAATAAATCCGATCCCTGCTAGTCTTACATTAGTGACCGTCAAAAACTGAGGTCTTTAATTCTCCTTTGGTCTCATAGTTTTAAGATTAAGGACTAAATTAAGACGAAGTATTGAAGGAGTCTGTATTATTTCTGTGTATTTTTTTTTTTATGCAAGGAAGAATGAACCCAAGGCCATTTTTCCTGGATACCTCTATGACTGGTTTCCCTCATTTATTTATACAGTTTTCTTATTTTGTTTTAATTTTCATTACATTTTTCCTGATGTTCTCTGCGTGTTCCTCTCCGCCAAATTCCTAACAGTAAGTGCTAGCAATACAATATACTAACACTATTTCAATTTTCAGAGAGAAGGAACCAAAGGCTGAACACAAACGCAAGATAGTCAAACAAGCAAGCCAACGTCAAGACCATGCTGTACCTGGACACACAGCGTTAGAAAAATGGAGGTCGAAGGCAGAGGGAGATGCACACCAGAATTTTGGCAATGCAGGTGAGTAATTACAAGACATGTAGTATTTTTCCACATCATTTCATCAACTCCCCCACCTCTCTCTTTCTCTTACACACACACACACACACACACACACACACACACACACACACACACACACACACACACACACACACACACACACACACACACACACACACACACATTACATTAACCCTTCCACTACAGTGAGGAGATGGAAGGAGCACTTTGAGGATTTGTTGAATGTAGAGGGTGACAACAGTGCGAGTATAAGTGGTTGGGGAATGGCTGGGAGAAGGAGAGATGAGAGGAGGGAGGAAGAGATCAGTAGGGCGGAAATAGTGGAAGCAATGAAGAAGATCATTACCTACAGTAAGATATTCACGGAAGAGATAGGCGCAGCGTGTGAGGTGGTTTGTGGAGTGAGGAGATGCAAGGATGTGCAAGGGACAGCATGGTGGAATGATGAGGTGAAACGAGCCGTGGAACAAAAGAAGAAGGCATATAGTGAATGGTTAGCGAGGAGAGGTAGGGGAGAAGATGAGAGAGAGAAGAGAGAGATATATGTGAGCAGGAGAAGGGAGGTGAAGAGACTGGTAGTAGTAGTAATTGATTTCCCCCCCCCCCTGTTAGAGAAGGTGGGGGGGGCTGGGCCACCTCGTAGCCCAGTTGCGGTAATGTTCATTTAGTAGTTACATCGGAGGGGGTTTTGACTTAACTAGGTTGATTAAAAGATGCGGGGTGTTGGATGTGGCGTTATGGATGATGGATGTGGCTGTGTTGCTTAGTGTTTGAACAGGTGTGGCGAGAGGGGAGGTGGGTGTTATATCGGGGTAGGGGTAAGCGGCGCCACCTCTGATGGTGGCTGTTGCTCTGCATTTAATTATGTAGTGTAACAGGGGGAAGGGGGCGTCTGTTCTGCAGTAGCTGCAGATTGCGTTTCTGATGTTATTGATTACTAGATCGCGTGATAAGTAGCCGAGGCGGAGGCGGTGTATGTAGGTGAGAAGTCTGTTGGGTGTATGTGTGGGTAGCGGTATTTGTTTATATTTTGTTGCACTAGCGTACCAGATGGCGGAAGTGGAGCCTTGGTTGACATGGTATTCATGTTCTTGTTTTGTGAGAGTGGGTGTTATCGTTTTTGTCGTGTTTTGTTTGTGTTATGGTCGGTGGTATGTGTATATCTATCTGTGGGTGCGTAAGGGCCTGTTTGGCTGCACGGTCTGCTCGTTCGTTGCCGTGTATGTTTACATGGCTGGGGATCCAGTCTGTTCTGCCTGATTGTGCGATGTTGTGTGCTGTGTTGTTTATTGTGGAGATGATGTGTCTGTTGTTGCGGTGTTTATGTTTGCGTAGTGTTTGTATGGCGGAGAGAGAGTCTGTGTGTATGTTTATGTGCGCTTGTGTATTTGTTGCGTTAGCGTCTGACAGCGCCTCCGCAATGGCTACTAGTTCTGC
The DNA here is from genome assembly GCF_032717465.1 of Coenobita brevimanus. NCBI lineage: Eukaryota > Metazoa > Arthropoda > Malacostraca > Decapoda > Coenobitidae > Coenobita > Coenobita brevimanus. The sequence continues at coordinate 30,972,195 of NC_137012.1, forward strand.
TTGCAGGGTGGATGCTCCGTCAGAGATTCTTGCAGCGAATTCTTTTTCATTGCTGATGAATGCAGCTGCAGCTTTCGGTTGTTCTACAGAACCATCTGTATAGTAGTTTACTGTGTTTCGGTCTGTGATTGTCGCAGTTCTTTCTAGCGCTTCTTGGCGTAGTAGTTGTGGGAGTGTGGTTTTTTTCCCTGTGATTTTTGGGGTGAGGAGTCTGTATGGTGGGGGTCCATGGGGGGTTCTTTATATTCCGGTATCGGGGTGTCGGGCTGTTGTGTGATTTTGTTTGTGGCGTTGTATTTCCTAATGGCCCGAATTGTGCAGTGTGTCCAGCTTTTATTTAGGAGAGTGGGGTGTCTGATCAGCTCTGCTTTGATTTGTTTTATAGGGGTAAGGTCTGAAGCACTGTGAGCTAGCTTAGCAGCTATGCATACTACACGTGCTTGTATTCTGTTTTGTAATGATTCGATACCGCATTCCATTCGTAGGTTGACGAGACGAGTCCAAGGTGGGGCGTTTGTTATCGCACGTAGTGCATTATTCTGGATTATCTCTAACTTTTCTGTTAGTTGTGATTCTATGGTTATTAGTGCAGGGGCGGCGTAGTCTACGAGGGAACGGATAGCTTGGATGTAGAAGAGTCTTAGTACTCGATGTGTTGCTCCCATTCCTCTGCCAGCTAACGCTCTGAGTGCGTTTGTTCTTATTTTTGTTCTTTCCCTGAGGTAGCTTATTTCTTGTCTGAATCTGAGGTTGGTATCTAGCCAGACTCCTAGGTACATGTGGGTGGTGACGTAGTCGATAGGTGTGGTATCAAGGTATAGTTGTTGTTGTGGTGTGTTCATACCGAAGGGGAGTGCTTTGGTTTTGTTTATGTTTATTTTAAAGCCAAGGTTTTTGCAGGCGGAATTTAAGCGTGTCAAGGCGGTTTGGGCTTTAGTGTGATAGGGGCCCTTGTTTATGATGATTGCTAGGTCGTCTGCGTAAGTGAATATTTTGACGTTGGGGCCTAGGTCTATTTCTAGGAGGCGTTCAATTAGTGTGTTAAAGAGGGTGGGGCTGATTATACTTCCCTGAGGAGTGCCGTTGGTGTGTTTGTGGAGTGATGATGTGGTGCCGTGGAAACGCACCATCGCTTCTCTGTTTGTGAAGAAGTTTTCTATCCACTGTAGGAGCTTGCCTCCTATTCCTTTGCGGGCTAGGGCATCTAGTATTGATTCGGGGCAGGCTAGTTCGAAAGCCTTCTCTAAGTCTATAAAAATAGCTAGTCCCCTCCTTCCTCTCAGTTCGGTGAGTAGTGTTGCGAGGCATTCGCTCGTTCCCCTGCCGCTGGTGTAGGCGAATATATGATCGTGGGGTGTGGGTGTGCACCACTGTAGTCGTCGTAAAATCATTCTTTCAGCTGTTTTGCTGAGACAGCTTAGTAGGGAGATGGGCCTGTATGAGCCTGGGTTTTGGCACGGGGGTGATGAGTGCCTGTTTCCAAGTTGTTGGGAGTTGTCCTGCTTTCCAGGAATGGTTAATTAGGTTCAGTATGGCGGCTTTTGCAATGGGGCCTGCGTGTCTTATCATAGAGTAAGTGATGCCATCCTTACGAGGGGCAGTGTCTTGGCTTGTTTTCAGTGCATTTTCAAGTTCGTTCATTGTGAATGGGCAGTCGGCTGGATGCTGTTTTTGCTTCTCCCTGTTAATTAGGTGTCTTCTTTCATTATGCAGTAATTCCTGGCGCCGTCTTGTGGCATCTGGGAGATGTCTTGGGGAAGTGTTGTTTGCAAAGTTTAGTGCTATTCTTTCAGCTTCTTCTTGTGGGTTGGGGTGGGATGTGGGTCTGTTGGGGGTTGATCCTGACACTGCTCTGAGTTTTTTCCATAATGCCCCAGTGCTGCTGCTTGCATTAAGGGAACTGCACCACTCTAACCACCTTTTTTCCTTGAGGAATGAAGTCACAATATGTACAGTGAAGTTGGATGGTGAGGATATGGAGAATGTGAGTGCATTCAAGTACTTGGGTAGCGTGATGAGTAAGGATGGAACTTTGGGGGATGAAGTACGTGAAAGGGTACAGCAGGGAAGGAAGGTTGTTGGTTCACTGAAAGCAGTGATGAGAAATAGGGAGGTGAGTATGGAAGTTAAGAAGTCACTGCATGATAGTATTGTGATCCCTACCCTGACGTATGGAAGCGAGGCGTCGACCTTGCAAGAGGGGAACAAGTCAAGAGTGAGAGCAGTGGAAATGAGTTACTTAAGAGGAGCATGTGGAGTGACATGGAGGGACAGGTTGACGAATGAAGAAGTGGAGGAACGTTGTGGGGTGGATGTGGATGTGGTTGAGAAGATTAGGAGAAATACACTGAGGTGGTTTGGACATGTGGAGAGAATGGAGAATGAAAGACTGACTAAGAGGGTGTATTTTTAGAATTTAGACAGTTTATTGAGGCAAACAGTTATACATACATATACGTATACAGGTATATCTATATATTACATTATCACCTCAAAAGGATGAGGACGCTGAGCTACTCTTCACCCTACTCCGAGATATTACATACTAACATAAGAACATAATGTAATTTTCACCCTGCTCTGAGATATTACATAAGAGCATAATGTAGTCTTCACCCTACTCAGATATTTTGTTCAGTTACTCTTACATCACAATATAGCAATGTCTACTTAAGTATGTGTTTGATGTTTTTACAATTCAGTATACTTCCTATTTTATCGTTATTAAACATCCAAACGACTTGTTCGGTCACTGAGTCTACAGCAGGATTTCTAAACTGCGCTAATTTTGAGCAGTGAAGTACATAGTGTTGCAGGGTGTGGGCTCTGGGTTCATTACGCAGTCTGCAGCACGTTTTATGATCTGGCGTATCCACTTCACTTTGTCACTTCGTCATAGAAAAGTGGGGGGAAAGAAGAGAGAGAGACTGGAAGAGATTAAGTGGGGAAATATGAAAGACAGTCGGAGGTATAAAGATTGGGGGCCGTCCCCATTGCTGTGGCTTAGTTTTTATTTTTTGTGTATGCTGTGTTCCTGTTGGTCCTATACAGCGGTCACTCTGTGTATGTGCAGACAAGGGTAGATATATCGATGAAGGTGAAGAGCCATAGTTTGTACCCCCGGGGCTACTAAGGGTGGTGCCTGTCTCTGTGGCATTGGTGGGTTCTGCTGTCTTGGTGGGTTGCTGCTCTCTATTTCACAGGCTCTATAGTCATGGAAAGGAGGAGTTTTAGTATTAGAGAAAATGGGGGGGGAAGGATAGAAAGTATCTTTCCTCCCCATGGCATTCACCAGGGTGCACGAGGCATAGGCTGTGCGTGGGCAATGTCTATTCCCAACCCACTCCACGTTCACGACCCCGACATGAGATGTGACAGCTCCTTACATTTTGGTTTCAGGAGCTAGCGCAACGGACGACGAAGTGCATTCACTCAGGAGTGGGCAGGGAATGAGTGTGCAGTGCAACTGTCTCCTGACAGTAGTGGTGGTCTGGTGCGGTCAGTTCAAGGTCGGCAGGTGTATGGGATATAGGGTAACATGATCTTTCGCTTCGTTGCTGCCGTTTGTATTATTAGTTATTATATATAATGAGAGGGGTTGTCGTTAGAGGGACGTATATATTGGGTTTGGTGGCGGTCTATTTCTGTTTAAGAGGGAGCTGGGGAACCAATTATGCATCCTCCCGTATTCTTTGTTGGTGATGTCCTCGTAATTTGGGTCTCTGGTCTCTTCTAGTTTTTGCCAGATTTTTTCTGCCCTCTTGTGCATCCGGATGTTTAGTGCAGCTATTTTGTGCATGCTGTGTAATTGTTCTGTGATATAGTTGAAGGGGTGATGGTCGTTTTCGACAAATCTCAGAGCTTTGTTTAATACTCTTTGTAGTTTTAGTTTTTGGGTGTTTGATATGGTGTCCAGTGGCACAGGAGGGTATTCTAGCAAAGGGAGAATGTAGGCTTTAACGAGGTGGCTTTTTATTTGTCTATTTAGCGTTTTAAAACGGTGGAGGGTGGGCAGTGCTGCCTTCCCCTTGCATATTCGTTCCCTTACATGTTTTGTGATCCCGGCCTGAGTTATTGTGAGGCCTAACAGGCTTCCCTCATTGCTTGTGTTTAGTAGCTCACCATCCACAATGATTTCTTCCATGTATTTTTGTGCCAATGAAATTATTTTAAATTTCTGTTGATTAGTCCTGATCTTCCATCGTTTCTCATAATCACTGATTCTGGTGATTTCTCTGGCTACTTTGCTGGCCATCATGAGTTTGGACCGTCCTTGGTAAGTCACTATTTGAGTCACATCGTCAGCATACATTATGCCTAGGCAGTCTGGAGGTGGGGGGGGGGTTGTCTCTAGTGTACAGAATGTATAGGGTGGGGGAGAGGACGCTCCCTTGTGCCACCCCACTGTCGAGCTGTATAACGTCGCCTAACTGATCCCTGTGTCTAATTCTCGTGGTGCGGTCAGTCTCAAAGTCGCATAAAAACTTCTCGAGGATGGTAGGGAGTTCTAGTTGTAATAGTTTGTATTTGAGTCCTTCATGCCAGACCTTGTCAAAGGCCTTGCTTACGTCTCTGAGGACGAGACAGCACTGTTCCCCTCTCGACAGGGTCTGGGCGATAGTCTCGTAAGTCAGGGCTATGGCTTTGTTTGTGTCTTTTTGTGGTCTGAAGCCGTACTGTCTGGGGTTATGAAGTCTGTTTGTCTCTAGGTAAAGTCGGAGTCTTCTGTTGATGATCCTTTCAAGCAGTTTTCCTGGTACTTCGAGCAGTGAGATTGGTCTATAGTTCTCGGGTGTCGTGTCAGTCTTTCCTGGCTTAGGTATCATTACTATTACGGCTTCTTTAAGTTTGTCAGGGAAGTATCCCGCGGACAGGGAGGCGTTGAAAATGTCGATGAGTCTTTCTATCATGGAGTGTGAGCATTCCATGATAACTTGTTTGTTAATGCCGGTCAGTCCTGGGGCCGTGTTCTTCGTTTTTGTGACTACTGTCTTAAGTTCGTCTACTGTGATTCGTCTAGTGAGAAGGTTGTTCGTTAGTCTGGAGAAGTCTGCTGTGTCATGGGGGAGGATTCTGTCTCTGTTGTCCTTGAGGAAGTGAAGGACCATTCGTTCGTTGTCCTCGTCAAAATCGTCATTTTCGTCGTCAGATATTTGAAAAATGTCACGCCATAGGTTGGTAAAAAGAGTCAGTTGTCCTTGGGTATCATGTATTTTACGTCCTCGGCGGTCAATCAGATAAGGGGTGGGTCGTTTGTCTGTTCCTTTGAGAAGACGTACTTCTCGCCAGAACTTGGTTGGGTCAGGATATTTCTCTGTCAGCTGGGTGATTTTAAGGTTCCATTGGTCATTGCAGAGCTGTCTGCACAGTGTCTGTATGTCTCTTTGAAGCTGTCGATATTCTTGGTATTGGTCGTATGTCAGTCCCTGTCGTTCAGCAAGGTTGTGCAGTCTTGTATAGTGAGTCTGGAGTACATGCAGTTCTGGGGAAGGTCTTTGTGCTCTAATAATTTTAAATGTTGTTTTAGGGATAGCAGTTTCAATGCCACTATCCACTGCTTTAAGCCACTGCTCAAGTGCAGTGTCTATGTGTTCCAGAGTCTGATTGTCAAGGGAGGGGATGTCAGGGAGGAGGCGTCAGAGATCCTTCTGAAAAGGTCCCAGTCAGCTTGTCTGTAGTTGAGTCTGGGTGTGGCAGGGATATGTATAGGTGAGGTGGAGATGGTGAATACGATGGGTATGTGATCTGATGAAGTTAGAGGGCCGGGTTGAGAGAAGGTGTGATGATGGGCACGGTTGTTGGTGATGATGATATCAGGTGATGTGGCACTATTATGGCGGATTAAGGTTGGGAAGTTGGGGCCAGTATGCAGTGCTGTGCCTGCGTTAATGAATGTCATTAGGTTTCGTCCTACTGTATTGTCATAATTGTCTCCCAAGGCTGGATGTTTGGCATTTAGGTCGCCCAGTATGTATACAGGGTCGTTGTCATAGAGTAGTTTGTGAAAGTCGGGGAAGGGTAGGAAAGGTCGTCGTGGGGGAATGTACGTCGTTGCTAGTTTAAGTGGTCCTGTCGTGGTTTGCAGCGTGATTGAGAGCATGTCTGTAATGTAGTCATCGTCTAGTCTGTATGTCAGTCCGTGTCTGATGGCTATAGCTGAGCCATCGCCGTTCTCACCACTGGTGTTACGTTTGTGGACAGTGTAGCCATAGATTTTTATACTGTCACTGTCTTCAACTCCGTGGCTGTTGATGAGAACGACGTCAGGTGCTATAGTTTGGTAGATCGTCGTTAGAGTTCGTTTGTTTGTCGGCCAGTGGAGGACGTTATGTTGAATTACTCTAATCGTTTCCATTTATTTGTTAACAGTACGAGTAGGGTTTCTTCTAAGTCTGTCAGTGCGGAGGAATACACTATGGCATTTGTTGAAGAAGCCGGGTTTCGCAACCTTGAACTGGCACGAGTTGATATCAACCCTTTGCTGGATGAACAGACTGTACACGTACTTTGTTGAAAGGTTGTCATTGCCGTATTCGATTTTTACATGTGATGCGATTGTTAGCGCTGCTATTTGTTGCCTATCTAGTTTTGTTTTATTTTCCTGGAGGGATTCGGGGCTGTAGATTATTACTCCTCCTAGTTCACTGGCACTGTCTTCTTCTTCGTCGGTCTCTTCGTCTTCCTCTGAAGTGGAGGCATCGGTTATATACTCTGTGTTCTGTGACGGTAGAGTAGCGTTAGAAGTGGCGTTTTCTGCCTTAGAGGGCGATGGTGGGGTCGGGTTTTCATCACTGATTGATTCAGCTGTTACCTGGGTGGGGGGGCGATTGGGTGGCGATGGGGGGATTCCCCATCAGTTCATTGTCGGTGATTGCTGATTCTGAGGGCGTGGTGAGGGTTGAAGACTCAGTCTGGAAGGCGGGGAGTAGAGGGGAGGCAGTAGGGGGTGTGGTGGTAACTGCATTGGTTTTGTTTAGGATAGCTTTAGAGGGTGGGTTGCTTGGGGCCTTGACAGGTGGAATTCCATTGTCTTGGAACAGTTTATTTAGGTGAGTAGCATAAGTCCCAGGGTATGTTGCATTAAGCATATGTGCTTCATACATGCAGTACAGAATAGTACTGGGCGGGACTGTGAGGCTTGGTAGGGGTGAGTTAGTGGTAGTGCTGTTGCTGTTGATTGTTGTTGCAGCGGCTGTACTGTAAGTTCTTGATTGTCCAGCTTGCTGTTCAGGCAACTGGGCAATAGACTTTCTCTTCTCCTGCACCGCTTTTTTCCTTATAGGGCAGGACATGGCAGTTGCTCCATGTTCACCATCACAGTTAACACATTTTTTTGTGCTTGAGGTACACTGTGTGTACTTGTGCTCTGTGCTGGCACAGAGGGAGCATACTTTGTACTCTCGAGGTTTGGGGCAGTCCTTTACCAAGCGTCCATCGACTGCATAGCACTTGTAGCAGGTCAAGATCGGGATAAATTGTTCTTGTTCAATTTGGTAGTGAGGAATGCTGAGGTAGAACAGTTTAAGTCCTGCCTCAGTTGCTTTCTTTGCCTGCGCAATCTGTTTGAATGTTACTTTGATGTTGTGAGAGCGTGGAAACTTGTAGATGTTCTCCACGTCTCCCTCCCGAATGAAGGTGTTGTTGCAGGTTATTTCTTGTATGATATCATCCTCATTGTTGTCGTAGATGATGTTGTCTACGTTTCTTAGGATGACGGATTTACGTGAGCGCAGTTGTGGGGGAAGGGGACTCCCCTTCTCCACTCGCCTCGTGACTGCTCGCTCCGTTTTCTAGCTCGCCTCCATCCTCGCTCTCATTTTCGCTTCTACTTCCATTATCACTTTCATTCCCACTCTGCTGAACTGGGTTGGTAGCACCCATAGAACTTTGATTTACTGGCGTGTTGGATGATTGTGTCGTACCGCGGCTAGATATCGGAATGGCTGTAAAATCATCTGAGCCGTCCTCGCCATCACCATCATCATCATCATCATCTGTTTCATGTACTGGGTATGCCCTACGCACATTCTTATTATCCTTAGTGGTGAGGCAAGATTCGGGGATTACTCGCACACGATCAACATGAAGGGTGGAGACAGTTCCATCCTTCACACGTCGTACTTTAATTACAACATCACTAACACGCTCCGTGACTCTGTATGGTCCTGCATAGAGAGGCTGTAACTTCTTAGCAACTCCCCGTTTAGGAATCGTGCGTACGTACACTCTGTCTCCTGCCTTGATCGGTTTTACTACAGCCTTTTTAGCCCTGTAATTCTCATTCTCCGTACTAGCCCGGTCCAAGTACAATTGACATCTTTGAAATACTTTAGTGGCCATGGCTGCTAGCATATGTTTCGCATCATCTACATTGTAATGAGGTTGAGTCTCATGTATCGTTTCATAGGGTACTTGTGGGTCTCTCAGGTACAACAGGAAATAGGGCGAGTCCCTGATCGACCTATTATACCCTGAATTATAAGCCATGCATGCCAAATGTATCATTCGGTGCCGATGGTTTGCATTACTGTCGATCATCGTACGTAAGATTTGAATGACAGTTCCGTTCACTCTTTCTACTAATCCATTCGCAGAAGGGTGATACGGAGTCGTAGTGACGTGCTTCAATTTCAATATTTCCGCAATGCCGCGCAAAGGTAGCATTCACGAACTCTGTTCCTTGGTCCGTGACCAATTGTTGAGGAGTTCCGTGAACGCAAACAACTCGCTCTACAAACGCACGAGCTACCTCTTCCGCCGTCTTTGTTTTCAGTGGCTCAGCAATAAGAAATCTGGTTAATGTATCTACTACCGTAAGAACGTATTTATGTCCAGCCTCAGACATGTTCAACGGTCCTATAATATCCATATGGACCCGGTACCAAGGTGCCGGCACATCTGGGTACCTCTTAGAAGTAATGCACTGTGTGCAGTGCCGACACAAGTTAGTGATATCCTTGACCATAGTTGGCCAATATGCAAATCTTTTGGCGCGCGCAATAGTTACCTTGACCCCACCATGTCCTGACAGTGGCAAATGATGGGCTAAGTGTAGGGCTGCTGGCACACTTTGTTCAGGTACAACCACCTGTAATACATCATTGTCCTCGTACGCACGAGGCTCGGTCCTATACAACAGACCATCCTGGCGGAGAGAGAACTGTTCAACCGGGGCAGCCAGTTTGGGGGCCTGAGGGACTTCTCCGCGAAGATACCGCTTCAATGATCCCCAAACCGGATGCGCATCTTGCTGCTTCCGCAGTTCGTCAAGATTCCAGCTAACAGTGTCTGTATCGGTCACGCCCCTCGTAACAGCTATAAGTTCTATATCTTCGTCTTGCTCTCTGCGAAGACGTGACAAGGCGTCAGCCACTCGGTTCTGGTGTCCTGGCAGGTAGGATACCTCTAAGTCGTATTCGGCAACCTGTACCGGTATCTGCCATCTAGCTATTCTGCCAGAAAGCTCCTTCACATTAAAGAGCCACGTGAGGGGTCGGTGATCCGTCTGCACAATCACTTTGTATCCCAAGACAAGAGGCCGATTTATCCGCAATCCGTACACAATACTTAAGGCTTCTTGCTCGATAGTGGCATAATTAAGCTCAGCTTTATTTAATGCTCTACTAAAATATGTCAACGGTCTAAGGTGTCCATCCTCATCTTCCTGTTGTAATACCCCACCTATCGCAGTACCACTCGCGTCAGTTGTCAGATAGAATGGTTTATCAAAGGAGGGAAACTTGAGTACGATGTCGTCAGTAAGCTTACTTTTCAGACTTCTAAAAGCTTGATCAGCCTCATCGTTCCACTCGATTTTTTGTTTACTGTTTTTCACTTCCTGCTTTCCACGAGTCAATTTTGTGAGAGGCAGAGCAATCTTAGCATAGTCACTTATGAATCTACGGTAATAATTAACTAACCCTAAGAACGATTGGAGTTCCTTCAGTGTCTTAGGAACAGCAATTTCCCTTATGGCTCGGACTTTATCCGGTTGGGGCCGCAAGCCTTCTGCAGAAATTATGTGTCCTAGGTAAGACACTTCATCCTTGAAAAAACTGCACTTCTCTAACTTAAGAGTAAGTTGAGCTTCCTTAAGTCTGGCAAGGACCTCATCTAGGTTCTGTACATGTGAATCAAAATCCTCACCATAGACAATTATGTCATCCAGGTAAGTATGGCTGATACGCCCTGTCAGTCCTATCAGGACTTCGTTAACGATCCTTTGGAACGCAGCAGGGGCATCTTTTAAGCCAAACGGTAGACTATTATATTCCCAATGACCGTCTGGTGAGGAAAATGCGGTCAGCGGTCGTGACGCCTCATCCAGAGGGATCTGATGGTATCCTTGCCTCAAATCCAAGCTACTGAATACAGTATTTTCTCCTAACTGGGAAAGAATTTGTGCAATGTTTGGCAATGGGAAGGGGTCTGATGTTATCTGCTTATTCAAATGGCGAAAATCGAGACAAATTCTTAGTCCACCATCCTTCTTGGCCACCGGGACCAAGGGTGAACAATATGGTGATCTAGAAGGACGTATTATATTTTGCTCCCTTAGTTCATTTAGCTGTTGCCTAAGAGTTTCGTGATACTTAACCGGTACCTTATAAGGACGACGGTTTACAACCGGTCCTGTAGCACAGATGTGATGGAGGAAATAAGGTGTAATATTCAGTGGTTCATCAGGCAAGGCAAACACTTGAGGATGCTTTCGCACTAGACGTTTGAGAGCATCATTCTCCTTAGTCTCCGGTGGACATAACTCATCTACTTTTAGAAAGAGCTTAGTTAATCTCCCTTCTCCCTGTGTCACACCAGTTATTTGCCCTTGCTCATCCTCCTGATCCTCGTCCCACATTATCTCCTCAAACGGTTCTATTGTCCCCACCCTGTACCTGCCAGATATACTGACCCGGTCAGGGGTGGCGTTAGTGTAGGCAACATAAACCCTGGACTTTCCTCCCGCCTCGTCCGGGACCATCTGTACAATCCCTGGCCACAGCATAGCAGCGAAAGTACTACCAGGATTAGGTGAGAATAACCCAAAGGACCATCCTGAAATTTCAGTCTCTAACGAGATCATTCCACTTGTGAACGGATCAATCACGACTGTCTCACTCGTCATACAACGCCCAGAGATATACTACTGGTCATCTGATCAGCCGGTTTCAACTACATGCAAGGAGGAAGCACCATCTATGCGAAGATTCTCCTCTCCCGACTGTAATTCTACCTTCTCCCCATCGATCTCTATGCACAACGGATCTGGTGTAATACATATATTCCGAGCGAAAATAAAATCGGAACCTAGAAACTACGGAGTTTACATCCCACGTTTCACTTTCGTCAACTCGATTCCTCACTTCCTGCCACCAGCAGCACCACACGACTGTGACTATACACTGTCGGGCAACTGACAGCTGTATATCACAGTCAGGCGGGTTTTCCCGCCTTCCAAACACTCTCCTTTCTGTAACGTTCCCCCCCCCCCACCGTTTCCCCTCACACACATACACACACACACATCCAATACACCACACTCTATCTCCCCGTCCTTTGCAATCCTTTGCCCACATCGCCGTAGGATTTCCTGCAACCCCATCACTGGCGAACCGAACCCCGCGGGAAGGCCGTTTAGGGCCGCCACAAGGGGGGCCACTAGGTTGGCTGGGGAGCCAGGGGGTTGCAGGAAGGCAAAACGCTGTTAGGGTTAGGTTCCCCTCAAGGGGCAATCAGCGTAGGTGCAAGGGTCCCTCCCCACGACGTCCTTTAGAGGACGGGGGAGGTAAAAACCCGGCGCCTAGGATCGCTGATATAGGTAGGCCTGGGCACTCCCTTTCTCTCTCCCTATCACTATGAAGAAAACGACCAACCAACCCAGAACCCCTCCTCAAGGACAAGGAGGAGGAGGAGGAACCATCCCCAAAACCAAGACAACGAAGCCAAAACCAATACAACTGAAGACAGGCACAACAACCACAGGCAACATGACTAAATTAGCTGGCCTAAACAAAAGACCAAAAGACCCCAGCCCCAAAGAACATACACCAGGAGCAAAAAAGCAAGTACCTGTGCAGCAGGACAACTCGCAGAAGAAAAACCCGCTGACTCCACCCACCGAAAATTCAAGTGAAATGGACACCACTCCACCACCGCCAGAATCTGATCTTACAGAAGCAATCTCCACTTCACCCAGTGACACCAACGACACGGCCCAAAACTGCACAGCACAAATAGATGAGCAAGAGGCAGACAACTCCAATACAGCACCAGATGAAGACGAAAACTTCACCGTCGTCACAAACAAGAAAAAGAACAACAAAAACCAGAAACGAAGCAATGACAGCAGCAATGACTCACTAACTCTGCCAGCCCCCCTTAAATCGGGAAACGACAACCCCTCTGCAGCACGACCTCCAAACATCCAACCCAGAAGAACTCCAGCTGTCTCTGTAAAGACTGCCCCACGCCCCACTACAAACCTACCACCCTTCTTGATACCAAAGCAGGAGGCCTTCGCCACAACAATGGACCTAGTCATGCAACTAGAAGAGGAACACCCCAACCTAAAATTCCACACCACAACGAGACGAGACTACAGTATGATCTTAACACCACACGACCAAGACACGTACGAGACCCTGAAGTATTGCAAAACAGTAGCAGGCTACCCTGCAATCATAAAGGAATTAAACCCCGACCTCGCAACACGCAAAGTCATACTGATGGGCTACAACCAATTCCAGCCACTAGAACCAATCCTAAAACACAGCCAGGCGGAAACAGCCACACGCTGCGAAACACGAGGGGAACCGACAAGACAAGTCGCTTTCTCAGTGCAGACCTCTTTCTCCTCCTTCCACTTGGGACAAACCCTCGAGGAAATGGAGTGAGCATCCTGGCAGTGAAAGCAGCACTCAGTCTCGGATGTACAGTTGTCAGCAGAGTGACTTACAGCTGCACACTTGCCACACACGATGTTGGAAGCCCGACAAGCCTTTTCATGATGTCCATAGAGCTGACATTTTGAACAACGAAGGGGATTCGGGATGTACGGTCTTACATTTACAATTTCATATCCTACTTTGACATTTGTAGGTAGAAAAACTTTGCCAAAAGTGAGGACAACAGTGGCTGTCTTCATCCTTACGCCTTCCTGATAACGAGTGATGAATCTGGCATCAATTACATCCTGCTGAGCAAGTTCCTGTATGATCTCTTCCTCACTCATCACCATGAGATCCCTGCAAGTGATAACACCCTTGCAGGAATTCATGGATGTTGGGATCTTGGCTTCGATATCATGGCAGTGAAACTTGAGCTGCTTTAGCAAGTCTTTAACCTGAGCTGAGTTGAATGTCTTTACTAGGAGGTCCCCATTTCCAAGTTTTTTTACTTGTTCCACCTCTCCCGCACAGTGGTCAATCACCTTCTTGACAATGAAGGGATTGAGTCTGGACAGGGGAGTGGAAACTAGTGCATGAAGCGTTACGAAGGTCGCGTTATTTACAGGTATGTCAAGCGGGGAACGAGTCTGGCGTCCGTCAGTCTGGGGCCGGTCAGTCACGGTAGGGATGTCGTCAGGACTACCTCCCTCCCTGAAGGGGGGGAAGGCAGTAGGGGCGTCCGTCATAGCTACCACTTCCCCCGTGAAGGGGAAGTGGGAAGAGAGAGAAAAACGACCAAAGGGCAAAGTACCTGGGAAAGACCCACCTAGGCTGAGATTACCCTCTCAACCCACTGTCGGGAGGACGCGCCTGTGTGTGACTCACACCCCAGAGCGATCAGTGGGGGGTACACTCCAGAGGTGAGTAAGCAAAGGCAATCTCAGAAATTAGATATAGACACCTACTATATCTACTAAGGCCAGGGAGGAAAATGAGGTCTAGCTAACCTAACTTTATTGAAAAACGCCCTAGTGGCGAAAAAAAGAAAAAGCTAACGCCGGTGAGGCAACCCTGCAGCTAGAGGAGAGCTCAGAAACACGTCTTCCTTCTCCACGACCATTCATCCAAGTCCAGGAAGCAGCAAAGACAGCAACAATATTAATACTCGAAGGAAGGCCAAAAGCAGAGTACAGGAACCAGTTTATGTCAACGTTTCGCCCACAAAGCTTCTTCATGAACATCATTACTGGACAACACTCCACTCCTTAAACAGACCCAAGCCTGACTGGTAGTGCAGGATTGTGTACTTGTGTTCTGGTCACCACTCAGGCTTAGGTCAATTTAAATAGTGAAGCACTGTCTACTCGTGTTGTTCCTGAAGAAGTCTTGGGGCAGAATGTTGCAAGTGGGATTCTGTACTCTGCTTTTGGTCTTTCTCTATATACAGCAGCGAATACACCATAATTTTACTGTTTATCTGCCTTATGAAAGCTTACCCAGAATCCAGCTAAATGAAACGAGTATTTCCCCATCCAATTTTTATCCCATACTTCACACTCGGGACGATTTGCATCAGTATATGACCGATTCCCGCCTCAGTGTTACGAGTCCTTTGACGGAAGGTAATCGAATATTGTTTTTTCTGGGTTTTATGGGCCGGCTAAATGCCTCACACATAGTAATGCCTCTAGTCATACAAGCCTCCGCACGCAACATACTGGTGAAGCACAAATGGTGATGGGTTTCTGTAGTGAGAATGACGCCAGATCCAATATTAACCCTCTGCAGTTCGGGACAGCTCTAGTATTACGCAAGTCTAATTGAATGTTGTTTTTGCTCAGTTACAGTATATGGACCAGGTTAATGTCTCTCACATTGGGAAGCCTTAAGTCTTACAAGGTTAGGCACGCAACACAGAAGCACAAATGGTGATGGGTGTCTGTAGTGAGAGTGATACGTAAATGTGTTATAATGATTCATCCCGTCAGTCTGCAATATGAACCGACAGGGTGATCACATATGCAAGTATGTCCGTGAGCAAAAAGCCTCCAGTACCTATCTGCCAGCTGAGGCAATGGAAGGGTGCCACATGAACTAGTTTCTTGTGATAGCAATATGAAACACACAAGAGAAAGGTATCAGAAGGAACGAAACTCTCATTTGGCAAGAATGAGAAATACGGAAAGTAGGACGCAAGGCTGGCAGAGAATTTTGACTCCACATGAAAATACTTAATATCAGGATTCTCTTTAAATGGCCGCCTTGGTTTGAGTTACCCTAAAAACAGATCACGAGACAAAAACGCTTTCACTGAGCGACCGTGGATCTCCAGCTGAAAGTATATTGATGGTTAAATAGTAGTGATATGTACGTTGGTCTGCTGTAACATCACATAATAGTTCTGTAGTGTGTTTTTATGAGCAAAGTGCAAACACCAGTAGATTACATGACCTCCCGCCCTTTCGTTGGGGGCACCCCCCTACACACATCTACACGCAAGCTAATCAGTTTCCACATCTTAAAGTTGTACAAACCTACCTACGTGCAAGATATACAAGGAAAGTTATTACGAAAATGGTTATGGTCATCATCTTGCTCGTTCACTGGCGAGTTTCCTTAATTGGCCTCTGTGTGTGGTTTATGGCTTCTCTCTAGACTTGAAGGACTTGTATCTCAGTACTTGAAGCTTATTGATTCCTTGTTTTTTATACTGTGATAATTATAGGTCTTTCACAATAACCTGGCCCATTATTTTCGTCCTTCATACATATATCTCCTGGTCCATTTTCTCGTCCTTCATACATACATCTGCCACCCATTTCTGTATTACTTTCACCTTCACTTGGTAGATTTTTGTCCTGTATACCCACTTCGACCATCCATTTCTACTGTACACTCACTTTAAGCTGGTCCAAATTTACGTCTTCCATACAAACTTCACTTATCAATCATTCAGTCAGTCACTCAATCAATCTAACTGTCTACCTGTCTATCACCAGATGCCTTAATCCCGTCAGGGGTGACCACAAATGAATCACCTCCATGTCACCCTTTCCTCCTCCATATGGCGACCTTCTCTGCAACTCACGCCCCCTTTTCTCACCTCAACCCTTCCTCTCTAACTTCACTCCCCTCCACAGTTTCTCGTATTGAAATAGATAATTTTCTGACCTGAAGTTTCCTTGTCTTGCTTCACTCCTATCCAAAGGCCTCTCGTTTTGAAATAGTAATCCTCTCATCTCAAGCCCTCTCCTACTTCTCTCGTCTCCAAAGTCTCTCATATTAAAGGCGATACACTTTCTTAGTATTCTGGTCCACCTCGGTCTCTTAAATTGGTCTCGGGTCCTCAAGGCACAATCAAAAGCTGTAGGTGTTTCGTCTGGGCAATAAAACGATTTCTTTGAGACTTCCCTTCCAGTTTATTGGCTGTAAAATCTACCGTTCTTGAGTTTTCGGTGATACAATACATTTTGTGTTCTGGCATGACATATAAGTTAATTGTGCATCTTTTTCTTTTTCTTTTGAGAGAGAGAGAGTGGGTGAGTGAGTGTGTGCGTGCGTGCGTCCTTTACCGCAGCATTTTGTAAGTAGACAATGGAAAACTTTGACCAGTTCCCTTTCGCTACCTCAGTCCATGTAATAAGGTGCTGGAATTTCCTATCAGCAAAAGGCATGGTATCACTTTTCTCTCATGTCATCTCAGTTTATATTTTTATTTTTATATTTTCCTTTTCCCTACTTTCATTTATTCTTTTCCCAATTTATATCCTCCTCTTTCCTACCTTCATTAATTCTTTTCCTCATTGTAATTTCCCTTATCAGGCAAATCACTTAGGATCCTCGCAAGCCTGTACTTAGAGCCGGTAGCATCAGTGGTTATAATCATTCCAAGCAGGAAAATTGTACACTTGAAATACACAGCCTCTTCGACTTATGGTCCTCCTCATTATAAAGGGTGAGGCATAAGTCTGTAGGCATATGGAAAGGACACATCTGAGGTTATACTGTGTGTGTGTGTGTGTGTGTGTGTGTGTGTGTGTGTGTGTGTGTGTGTGTGTGTGTGTGTGTGTGTGTGTGTGTGTGTGTGTGTGTGTGTGTGTGTGTGTGTGTGTGTGTGTGTGTGTGTGTGTGTGTGTGTGTGTGTGTGTGTGTGTGTGTGTGTGTGTGTGTGTGTGTGTGTGTGTGTGTGTGTGTGTGTGTGTGTGTGTGTGTGTGTGTGTGTGTGTGTGTGTGTGTGTGTGTGTGTGTGTGTGTGTGTGTGTGTGTGTGTGTGTGTGTGTGTGTGTGTGTGTGTGTGTGTGTGTGTGTGTGTGTGTGTGTGTGTGTGTGTGTGTGTGTGTGTGTGTGTGTGTGTGTGTGTGTGTGTGTGTGTGTGTGTGTGTGTGTGTGTGTGTGTGTGTGTGTGTGTGTGTGTGTGTGTGTGTGTGTGTGTGTGTGTGTGTGTGTGTGTGTGTGTGTGTGTGTGTGTGTGTGTGTGTGTGTGTGTGTGTGTGTGTGTGTGTGTGTGTGTGTGTGTGTGTGTGTGTGTGTGTGTGTGTGTGTGTGTGTGTGTGTGTGTGTGTGTGTGTGTGTGTGTGTGTGTGTGTGTGTGTGTGTGTGTGTGTGTGTGTGTGTGTGTGTGTGTGTGTGTGTGTGTGTGTGTGTGTGTGTGTGTGTGTGTGTGTGTGTGTGTGTGTGTGTGTGTGTGTGTGTGTGTGTGTGTGTGTTCGTTATCGTGTTCGTGTTCTTGAGGCAGTTCTGCTTCATCACCAAACTAGCTCCCGTAACATCACTAACCAACAGCGATGACTGACACCTCAAATCACTGCCTCCCTCGACCAGTGCCCAGTTATCAAGCCTCTTCCCCTGTATGTTGCTGAGAGGAGAATTGGGTGATATTTTTATAGCCTCGTGACTGACTTGAGATAGCACAGTACTCGTTACCAACAGTGTATCAGGCGCCTTGGTCATAATTCTTAGTCCTTTCGAAGAGATTACATTTAAACGATTCAGTTTAGGTTTAGGATGGACTAACTTGCCTACCTGCTTACCTGCCTGTGTGCCTGCCTGTCTGCCTACCTAATTACCTACCCACTTACCTGTGTGTCCTTGCGTGCCTGCCTGTCTTCCTACCTACCTACCTACCTGTCTACACACACACACACACACACACACACACACACACACACACACACACACACACACACACACACGCACACACACACACAAAGGCTAGGGAGACATGTTTAAGGCTATTTAGTGATGAGATGAACCCCGTGATAAAACTAGTAAGGTTTTGTTTGGTGTGTCCTGCCCTCTGTTTCTCCAACCCACAAACCTGTTTATTTATTTCCATATTAAGACAAACCCCCATTTACCATATAATTATCGAAGTTCCTATTTATTCTCTTAGTTATTATTTATCGTCTATCTTAATCCATTGACTACCCCAAAGCTGTCTCACTATTACCATACTAATCAGATCCACCTCTTTCTCAGACACTCTTTCTCAGTGTAATTATTTATCCCAAAACCAATTTATTCTCAAGCTCAGCTAAACCCACCTTTATGTGTTAGTTTTATGTTTTTCCTTTTTAATATTAACTTGCCTTATTGTGAAACGTTTGGTGGTTATATAAGTGAAGACAAAGGATTAAGTAAGCAGTCCTAAACTCTGGCTGAGACAGAGAACGTTGATAAGGCAAAAGAATGATTATAAATGTATGTCGACCCAGCATCCTAGCCGTCAATTCTCCAAGTCTAGAGAGAGGGCCGAGGGAGCGCAGTGGTGAATGGAGTCAGTGTGGACCGCGAGTGAGCTAAGAGAGGACGGACGCCCCTGTCACTCCCTCCAGGGACAGAGTGTCGCGGCTGTGTTAGTGGTTCGGTTCCTTACTCTCCTGCAGAAGTCTCACCTCGAAGCCTCCTTCCCCTCGTTCACAAGTCTCAAAAGCCTCCTTGAGCACCTACAGCAGTATTTTTCCCCTCCTGCAAAAGTCTCAAAAGCTTCCTTGAGCACCTACAAGTCTCATTCAGTGGCCTACTCCTCCCCCAGAAGTCTCAAAAACCTGGCCTCTCGAGAGTGGGTTAGGCGCGCGACAGGTACGTGGTTGGGGCATCCCCCGTGGATTTTCCAGTGCCTGTTTTTTCCTTTTGAAACCTTGGCCTCTTTTGACTCTACACTTACATGTGCAACTACATCCCTTCTCTTTTCTTTTGCTACATTTACATCTGCCAACGACGAGTGACTTCGTTGTGCCCACTCAATGGCTTTACTCACAACTTTATCAAGGGCATCGACAGGGCCTGTAAACTCTTGCTGGTCAAGTGTTGCTCTATACTGGGCAGGGAATACGTCGAGAAAGTTGTCCAAAGCATGGTACAAGGAACAGTCATAGTACCGAGGCTGCAGAGTTCCAATGCGTTTAGCTATACTAGTCAATCGCAGCCAGTATTCAACCAACCGTTCGCCAGGATTACGACGCGCATGTTTTAACGCATGAAATGTAGGTTGGAGAGTTTGTTCTGGGGACAGCAGCGTTGTGAGAATAAATTTAAACCGGTCCCAATCATCATTGACCCTGATAATAAGGTCCTCAATTCTGTCATGTACCCCACCTAGAGTGTACTCCCGGACCACATCAAAGCGACCGGCAATAGTCCACCTAGGTCCCGTAGTCTTACTCTCTATGTCCTGAAGCCATTTGCTAAGGTCTGTTTCCAAGATGACACCAGGATATTCAGGCAATGTGGCAGTTCTACTTGCAGCAAAGCTCTTTAACCCTTTAACGCGGTATACAGCATCCTTAGCATTATCGGCAATAGCCTGCGATAGTTGGTCGGACAGGGTAGCGATCCCTGCTGCAGCTGCAGCATCACCCATTTCAAACAGTACTTCGGCTGAGTCTGTGTCTGTATCAAAGTAATGAGCAAAGGAAATTTCGTCTGAACCACTGTAAGAACTAGAGTCGCTACTGAATTCCATACACGAGTGTAAGAACCTAGGTGTGGAACCGCTTAACTCAAAAGTTTAATTAAGCCTTAAATATCCCATTAAGCTGCCACCATTGTCGTGTCCTCCACTCTCTACTTACCCGAGGTATGTTTCGTACTCAGTCTCGCCAAGTACGGTGAATGGCCGCCACTAATGAGTATTGGTAGCGTGTGACAGTAGCAGCGGAGAATGTGGAGACAAGCCCAGAAGGGACCTGTAACCTCGTAGGTTAGGGCAACAAGATATCAAATACCCCTTTCTGCCCCAGACTCCCTCCTTGACTTCCCAAAAATTAACAGTTCCACACTAAGGTTACAAAACACAGAAACAATTTTTACTTTAATTTTTAACAATCTGCTACAAAGTATTTACACTACTTCAGAACAAATTACACAGTTATAACATTAACTTATTATCCCGAGTCTCATCTCGACACAAGCGAAATTTCATTCACTTATTTACGACTTGACAGCAAGTAAGTACTTGACTTGATAGCCATATAAGGCTTCAGTGGTACCATCTGTCTGTCTGTCTGTCTGTCTCTCTCTCTCTTTCTCTCTCTCTCTCTCTCTCTCTCTCTCTCTCTCTCTCTCACACACACACACACACACACACACACACACACACACACACACACACACAAGATGCAACGGCATACATCAAAGGAAAGCCTGTATCTCAGTCGTATACGTATGCAAGATCATGATATTATTTTTCATACAACAATATACTCACCATCTTTAAATTGTAGAGTGCATGCAATCACAGCCCATATCTTGTCTTTACAAGATCCCTTCATGTACTCAGGATGAGTAATGTCATACATCACTCTTTGTTGGCGGACAGCCTCTATAAGTTCCTCGGAGGACGACATCGTGAGTACTGTCAAAATGAATTGCTGTGCTGCACGTGTGCAGGAAACTGAGTTTCAAAGACTACGTGGCGCAGGCTGACACAGGTTTGCACCTAAGCTGTGCTGCCCTGTGTGCCCACGTGCGCGCTTACATTTAAAATAGTGAGATGCAGTTTTCTGCCCTGCTCTGTGCTGCGTTGCCTGTGTCACCTGCGTCTCAATGTGCGCCCAGCCTACGTCGTAGCGTTCTATATGCTGCTTTCAGGTACTTCTGGCGTTCGCGACCCATTCTCCTATCGTCCCTCGCTCCATATTCGTCTGCCCCACATTCGTCTTCTTCCCTACTCCTCCTTTCTCCGCCTTCCTCCTCTCCCCCTCTACTCCCACTTGACCCAGGCCTCGGTCTGAAGGGGCCGTGTGAGTAAGAGGTGGAGATGACGTCAGGAGCAGCGGTATCTGGGTGGGCGGCAAGTACATGATCGTTGCAAGCCCGACATACGGCCTAATAAAGTTTACGAGGGTAAGGTGACCCAAGGCTCCGGCCTTAGTACACCGCAGAGAGAGAGTTGCCCCAGTGCATCCCTCTCCTGCTGTTCTACCCTACAGGAGCAACACCGCGCCGACAGTCTCTATATGTGGCGGGGAAGGAGTGGCCTTGTACGCCCTTCAGTTGCTTCTGGTCGGAAAGATCAGCTCCCGGCTACGGCCAGAGTACGTACCGGTGTAATGAGCCCCTGCTATCGTACGTGTAGCTTTTCCCTACTACGGGAGCAACACCGCGCCGACGGTCTCTATACGTGGGGGGGGGAAGGAGCGGCCAT
>NC_137012.1:30998728-31046228 GCF_032717465.1 Coenobita brevimanus
GTGCCAACACTTTTTCTTCCAGGCGACTGGGGCGGTTGGCGGTGGCCCAGTCGCCCAGGTACGGCTTACAGGTCGGAATATTTAGTCTGGTCCACTAACCTTGCCACAGAAGATTTATTGATTTCTTTCCGAGAGAGAGACTCGACCGTAGATCACGAGGAACGTCCCAAGTCTCCTCGAGCTCTACAGCCGACTTTGCAATAAGTCAGCCTTCTCATTGCCGTAGATACGACAATGACCAGGCACCCAGATCAGCGTGAATGACTTGTTGCATGAATGCAACTTATTAACGATGAGGCCCTGGATCTCGTGAGAGTCCGTAGTACAAGATGCAATTGCCTGAAGGGCTGATTTTGAATCTGAAAATATGACAAATGAGTCATGCCTAGAATTGAGAGCATAGTCTATGGCTTTGTCAATAGCAAAAAGTTCTGAGGTAAACACAGATGTATGAGTCGGCAACTGATACCTAAGTGCACATTCAGTCGACCACACACTTGCACCCACACATTCACTCGACTTGGAGCCCTCGGTGTACAATTGATGGTACCCCAAGTGACGAACACTGATGTTACGAAACAAGTGGTGGACCTCCGCCTCCGGCGCCTTGGCCTGGTGCTGGGAGCCATGAGACATCCACTGTAAAGCCGGGTGGCTCCCAAGGCGCTATATTTTTAAACACCAACTTGTCACAGTCACTGGGGTCCACACCAAGCTCCTGAGTCAGTAAGTGGAGGCGAGCGGCAAGTGGCCGACGCACCCCCCGCAGAAGGTGGTGGTATTGACGAAGGGGGGTACAGGCCACATTGCCGATATTACTTTTCCTTAATGTCCTTACGCCGTAGGACAAGGCCAGGTGGTCACGGCGAATACGGAGGGGAGGCACATTCGCCTCTACTTCCATACGAGCCACACGTGTACACCGGACGGCTCCAAGACACATTTCGCAAACATTTATTCTGTAGCACATCCAATCCTTTCAGCGTGGCATCAGATGCCGAGCCATACACCTGTGCGCCATAGTCTAGCTTCGATTGAATAAGGGACTTATACACCATTAATAAAGATTTTCTGTCGGCACCCCAGGTAGTTCCCGCTAGGTACTTAAGGACATTTAACGGTTTATCACAACAAGCAAGCAAAGTATTAACGTGAAGTTTAAAATTCATTCTTCGATCAAAATGTATTCCTAGAAATTTTACAGAAATTTGAAAAGGTACCGCCTGATTATCCAAAGTTAAGCACAAATTAGGTACGTTACGATTAGTGAAGACTACAGCGGCACACTTACGAACGGAAAACTTAAATCTCCACTGCGAGGCACATAGGTGGACGGAGTCAAGGGCTGCTTGAATCCGCCCGCCGAAAATTGTGCATTACGGGAGGAGTGCCATATTGCACAATCGTCAGCATAGAGCGAGTATTTAAGATTCCTGGAGATGGGAGCTGATGACAGAATATCATTGATCATAATACTAAATAAAGTAGGACTAAGAACACTTCCCTGTGGCACCACGTTTTCCTAGATAAATATATCCGATGTTACGTTACGGAGCAATTTGACAAAGTCCTGTCCCTTAAGAAATTTGAAATAAAAATTGGCAAATTTCCTCTTAAACCATAAGCATAGAGCTTCATTAGTATACCGTGTCGCCATGTTATGTCATAGTCTTTATGGATGTCCAAGAACACCCCTATCATGAATTCTTTATTGGCAAATGCCTCTGCAATACAATGCTCCAAATTCATTAAATGATCTAGTGAACTTCTGTATTTACGGAAGCCACATTGTTGATCATTTGACAAATTCTTCGACTCTAAAACAAAACGAAGCCTATTGTTTACCATTTTTTCCATGACCTTACATAGACAAGAAGTCAACACAATAGGACGAAATGATGTGGGATTCATAAGACGACCAGCCTCTTTGGGTATCAGTATGACGAGCGCAAAGTGCCATGAGTTTGGGAACGTTCGAGACGCCCAAATCTCATTGTACAATGCTAACATCTTAATCAGGTTGTCCTGATTAAGATGCTGGATCATACCATACGTGAAGGTGTCTGGTTCAGGGCTGGTGTCTTTACAGGATTTTAGGGCAAGGAGCAGTTCATCTAGCGTAAATTCTTTGTTGTACAGGAAGTGTACGTCTTCTGTGGCAAAGTCTAATATCTGTAGCTCAGCCGTGCGTTTATGATGTTGAAAACGCGGATCATAATTGGCTGAGCTACTTACATGAGAAAAACTCCTGGCGAGGATGTTAGCAACGTCCACGGGCTCGTCATAGATGTTATTATTAACCCGCAGGGTGGTGATACGTATGTATGGGCCTTTATTATTTAATATTCTTATAGTGGACCAGACTTTACGTAATGGTGTTGTACGAGTCACCGTGGACACAAAGGACCGCCAGGAGTCACGTTTGGCCCTTCTTATTATTCTCCTTGCCTCAGCCCGTGCCTGTTTGTATGCAATAAAATTTTTCTCAGTGGGCTGACTATCAAAAATCCTGTATCTCCTATTGCGTTTTCTTAATGCTTGTCGGCAATCCGGCGTCCACCAATGTGCTCTATGCTTCGCCTGAACTTTAGAAGTCTTGGGAATAGCAGCCTCAGCTGCGTGTAATATGGAAGTAGGTATATTTTCGACCTTAACATCTATGGTCTCCCCAGATATATCTAAATTGGCGATCCTTGAGAAGGATCCCCAATCTGCTTTCTTATAGTTAAATTTTGGAGGTGGAGTGTCCGAAATGATGTCGCGTGTATAAGAAAGACAGATGGGTAAATGATCACTTCCCAAGGAGTCGTCGTAAGGGTCCCATGAGAAATCTTGATGTATACCAGGGGAGGCCAAAGATAAGTCAATGGCCGAAAAGTTACCAGTACGATCATCTACAAGAGTCGCTCTACCATAGTTCAGAAGACAGAGGTTGGACTGTAGTATTAGGTCGGCTACTTGCTCTCCACACCATCAGTCCTCAAGCTACCCCATTGATAGTGATGGGCGTTAAAGTCGCCCAACACTAACTTATTCCCAGGTAGATGTTCAACTAGTGAATTTAAAGCATCACTATCAATGGGGCCATGTGGAGTACAGTACAGAGAGCAAATAGACAGATACGTGTTATTAAATTTTACTCTGCACGCGACCTCTTCCAGAGTAGAATTTAGAATCACTTCCGTTTGTGGGTGTGATTTGTGGGTGTATATGGCAACTCCGTGACCTTCATATCTTCTATACGAATGGTAGTGTTTTAACTGTGGAGGATCAGGGTGATCCTCCAGGCGCATCTCCTGTAAACAAATAACGTCTGGCCTGTGTATTGACAGCAAGATTGCTATATTTGGTAACTTATTCCCGACACCTCTACAATTCCACTGTAATACAGTGAAAGCGACGGTTTAAGATTTACGAGGGCGGCCAGTGCTCTTAGTTTTTTTTATGCCGCCCGCCACCAGGCGAGTGGCTACCGGGGGACCTTTCCCGGTGCTTGCTCGTGGAGATCTCCATATTCTCGTCAATAACTAGGCTCCCAGAATCCATCGAGGAAGAGCTATTCTTTCTCTCGCTCGCTGGACTAGGAGCAGGAAGGACATGAGGACGTGACTGTTTGGTGAGGGTGGTCAAGTTAATTTTATCTGACTTGTCAGGCATCTGTTTTGGCCGCACTGACTGCGAAGGAGCAGCGGCAGCCTGTGAGTATGATGTAACAACAGGGATGTCTGTCAGAGAGTTGGAACGTACAGGAGGCTTAGACTGAGAGGTAGGCCGTGGGGCATGAGGAGCGAATGTTAGGTCAGTCTGTGTCTCAACGGTGCACATCAAGGGACGGGACACAACCGCCGATGCATAGGAGATATTAGGCTTGGGAGTTGCATGCAACTCCTTCACCTTCTTCCTTGCATCGTAAAAGGAAATGCCCTCAGTTGCCTTCACTGTGCAGACCTCTTTCTCCTCCTTCCGCTTGGGACAAACCCCCGAGGAAGTGGAGTGAGCATCCTTGCAGTGAAAGCAGCACTCAGTCTCGGATGTACAGTTGTCAGCAGAGTGACCTACAGTCGCGCACTTGCCACACACAATGTTGGAAGCCCGACAAGCCTTTTCGTGGTGTCCATAGAGCTGACACTTTGCACAACGAAGGGGGTTCGGGATGTATGGTCTGACATTTACTATTTCATATCCAACTTTCACATTGGTTGGGAGAGATACCTTTCCAAAAGTCAAAACAACTGTTGCGGTCTTCGTCCTTATGCCTTCCGAAAATCTTGTGATGAATCTGGCCACTATTACATCTTGCTAAGCAAGTTCCTGTACGATTTCTTCCTCCTCCATAAGCACAAGATCCCTGCAGGTGATAACACCCTTGCAGGAATTCATGGCGTGCGGGATCGTTTTTTGGACATCGTGACAGTGGAACTTCCTCAGTTTAAGGAAATCCTTGACCTGAGCTGAATTCTTGGTTTTTACGAGAAGGTCTCCACTCGCAAGTTTTTTCACTTGTTCCACCTCTCCTGCACACCCATCAATCACCTTCTTGATGATGAAGGGATTGAGGCTGGACAGGGGAGTGGAACTAACCGCATGAATCATGACAAACTCGGCGTTGTGTATGTTAATGTCAAGACGGGTACGTGTCTGGGGCCGTTCAGTCTGGGGGCAGTCCGTCCGTGCAGCAGTCGGGGGTCGGTCAGGACTACCTCCCCCCCTGAAGGGGGGGGGAGGCAGTAGTGGCGTCCGCCATAGTTACCACTTCCCCCGTGAGGGGGAAGTGGGAAGAAAGAGAAAAACAACCAAGGGAGAAATTGCCCGGGGAAAACACACCTAGTCTGAGATTACCCTCTCAAACCACTCTCGGGAGGACGCGCCTGTGTGTCACTCACCCCAGAGCGATCAGTGGGGGGTACACTCCAGAGGTGAGTAAGCAAAGGCAATCTCAGTAATTAGATATAGACACCTACTATATCTACTAAGGCCAGGGAGGAAAATGAGGTCTAGCTAACCTAACTTTATTGAAAAACGCCCTAGTGGCGAAAAAAAGAAAAAGCTAACGCCGGTGAGGCAACCCTGCAGCTAGAGGAGAGCTCAGAAACACGTCTTCCTTCTCCACGACCATTCATCAAAGTCGCTTGAGTGTGAGTGTCGCCGTGACCAGGTGACTGTGTCAAGTGTCGCTATCCGCACCCTGTCTTATTTATAGTAATATTTCCCCTACAAACTCCCAATCTTGTTTATCCCCTTTGTGATCAGTTCAGTGTATATCCTGCCTAAAAGTGACACATAGACAATACCATATATAATTCAAGATATCCCTGTATGAGCATTGTAGTGTGCACTGAGTGTAACTATATTTTGTGGTGCTGAATGTTAACTCTGTGTCTCTGTTCCCCTGTATCTCAAATATCACTCTGTGTTGTATTGTAACGGTTAGAATTAAGGTAATAGATGTGTTAAGGTGTACTGCCTGGTTTTTATGTCCTGTTCCTTTGTTGGTGCTTTACTTCCGGTCTAGAAAGAGGACCCCGCTTCAGTCGCTAGTGTTTTTAGGACGAGAAGTCGCCTTAAAAACACCAGCATAACACTGGTGGCAAGCGGTGGTTCTGGATCCGAGTAAAAGCACGGAGGAACGATAAAAGGAAACTTGTACAATGGCAGCCAAACATCACATTCAATTGCCGAAATTCAACCCGGACCAATGTAACATTGATGAGTACTTGGATATGGTTAAACCCCTCTTAGACATAGGGTTCGACTCAGACAAAGAAAAGATTGCAGTCACATTACCTAACCTGGGTAAAATAATCTCCACTGTCACTCCGAAAATCGTCCCGAGACTAAAATGGGATCAGTTCAAACAAATTGTGAAACAGGCAGCGACGCCATCTCTGGGCACAGTTGTAGCCTTATCGCAACTAGACGCCCTCACATACGACGGAAGCCTCGATGACACCTTCATCCAGGCTAGGCGGCTCGTCACCGCTGCGTACCCGGGCACAGACGCAAAAACCCGGGAACAACTCATATTCCACAAACTCCTCAGGACCCTCCCCGGTTTCATTAAAAACCACTTCATAATACATAAACCGACGGGAGACATGGATAAAGAAATCAACCTAATAAGGCGCCTTCTAGCCGTCCACTCCTCCCCCAAACGCATCGGGAACATCAAGCAATTCCCCACGGATCTCATCCCTGTAAATCCGTGGGAATTTTCTCCTTGCTGCCCTGAGTGCCCAATCCACGACATTCGTGAACAGCTAAAAGTTGCCCGGCGCAGCAAAACAATACAAGAGCGCTTACAAGCCTCCCCACCATACGCGGATTGCCGCAAGCCTCAAAGCAGGAATGCAAGACGAGGAAGGCACAGAAGGCGCCCCCGCATCCCACCGTAATGACGAGGGCCACCTCACATCTCCCCCAGTCCACGACAGGGGGAAACGTCATCTTTCCTTTTCCTTTCCTCTCACTATCTCTTCTATTTTGCCCTCCCCTATTCCTACCCCTATTCCTAACCTTCCCACCTCACACACCACTTTCTCCACTACTACCGCCTCCCCCCTTCCTATTCCTCCCCAACACAAAGCCTGCCTCCCCCTTCACAGACCTAGAACCCTTACCTCATCTTCCCCTAACCTACTTCCCAAAACCGCCTCCTGTCTACTCCCTCCCACCTACCACCTCACACCACCCGCCACTCATTTTTCCCGCCAACACAGCCAACTCATTCGCCTTCCCTATCACACCATCCTCCTCCTCACTCTCACCTGCCTCTCTTTCCTCGCTCACCTCCCCCACCCCACCCTCAACCTCACCATACCCACAAACCCCTTCCCCCACTTCACCCTTACCTGACCCACCACCAACTTCCTCCGATTCTGATCCTTCACCAACCTCACCTCCGCCTGCATCTCCTCCGGCTACCCCACCTCCTCCAACTCTCCACTCTCAATCACCGCCCGCTACGCCCACCACCAACACTGCACCACACCACCCATCACCAACTCCCACCTTCACCGCCGCGGAAACAACCACCACCACCGTACCAACACAACCAGAGACGAAAATTGAGAGGGTGCTATAGCGCCACCACGACCGCCCACCTGTCAGAATCCGAGGGACCCCCCACCTTCTCCGCCTCCTACGCCGGACTGACCACCCATCCTCCCTCCGGCTCACTCTCAACCCCCATCAGGAGCCCAACACCACCACCCACTGGGTCAGCCTCCTCCAACACCTCACCCCGGCCCACCAGACAGCCACCTCCACCACCTACCACCTCCAGTCACAGGGTCGTGACTTTTACAAAGCGAGGGTGGTAAAATGCCCGCCGTGCCCGCCGCCGGACCTCCCACCTCACCACCCCCCACCCCACCACCGGGCCGCCAACACACCACCACCCCAGGAGGATACAACATTGGGGTTAGTGACCCCAATCAAGAGGGTCACCAGGACACTAAAATCCTGAGCCCCTGACCCCCGCAACTGCCCCTACACCAGGTGACCAGGGAAAGGCAACTACCTTGCAGGCGGAACAACCATCGTCAGAAAAGGGGTGGGACTGAACTAGCTTCAGTCCCAGGTAACACCGTAGGAGGCAATTGTTACACCCTCTAGGGCAGCAGGCCCAAGACTACGGCCTAATAAAGTGTACGAGGGTAAGGCGACCCAAGGCTCCGGCCTTAGTACACCCCAGAGAGAGAGTTGCCCCAGTGCATCCCTCTCCTGCTGTTCTCCCCTACAGGAGCAACACCGCGCCGACAGTCTCTATACGTGGCGGGGAAGGAGCGGCCTTGTACGCCCTTCAGTTGCTTCTGGTCGGAAAGGTCAGTTCTCGGCTACGGCCAGAGTACGTACCAGGGAAAAGAGCCCCTGCTATCGTATGTGTAGCTTTTCCCTACTACGGGAGCAACACCGCGCCACATTAACACTTTTTTCGATTTTCATCTTTCTTCCTCCAGACGATTTTCTTCAACTCTGGAGAGAAATTTCGTACTGGAGGGGTTAGATAGTGTCACCATCAACCCCTTCACTACGAGGGGATCTCCTAAGCTGAATAAAATCGTCCGGTTACCTAGAACAAAGTAACTAAGTCATTCTCTGTCTGAAGGGGTTATTGTGTCTGTCCCATCATCCCGAGAGGGTTTCTTTAAGCTCCAGGAAATCGTCTAAAGGTAGAAAAGTGTAGCCTAAACATGACGTCAGCACTTGGTCTAGGCGCCACAGATCGAATCCCGGAGGTGAACAAAGGTTTTTATATCATATAGACGTTTTATATTTTATATTTTGTAACTTTCAGAGGCATTTACTCAGCTTTAGGAGTCTTATGGATAGGCTTAATCAAACGTATCGAACCTCCCATGTTAGAAAAAATAGCTTACAGAAATGAGTCTCGTACAGAAGAGGCGGAATGGACAGATCGAGTGACTAAGATATTGAATTATGTATATGAGTGGTTTTGTTGTTATTTTTATTATTATTATTATTACTATTATTATTATTATTATTATTTCAGGCAAATGTCCCAGGCTTCTAGACTGGCTGACTACCGAATATTATTAAGTCTCCCGTGGCTCCGTGCTCCTGCCACTCAAGAGCCTGCACTTCACGCATTCCACGCACAAGATGGCGTCACCGCTGCATTCCTGCGAAGACGAGAGGTCAAGAGGACGACACTTGCTTTTTGTTTGTTTGTTTACTGTAATTGTTTAAAGTTGTGACCCCTCCAACTTGAATGCTCAGTTGTAACTATAGATAACTAGAATACGATGCTAGTCACGAAGAAGGGCTATGAAAAGATACAGAGCTCGTAGTATTGGCTGGATGAATCACTCTTGCGTGATAATCAAAGACGGTGAATAAAACCCACACTTGTAGACGAAGAATATAATTACCAAACAGTTTCGGTGGACACTGCCACCATCTTCAGTGGTCAAGATAGTGAGAGGGAGTGACATACTGATTATACAAGGGTTCCTTTTTATGCCTGTGTGTGTGTGAAAGGGTGGGGTAAAGGTGAGGTGGGGTGGGGTAGATTGTAAGCGGGGATTAACCCAAGGGGGATTTTGGGGGGGGACATTACCGGACAGGTCAGGTGTAATTCCTATCTGACCTTACCTGTGTCGTAGCAGGAAGGGTGGGGTAAAGGTGAGGTGGGGTGGGGTAGATTGTAAGCGGGGATTAACCCAAGGGGGATTTTGGGGGGGACATTACCGAACAGGTCAGGTGTAATTCCTATCTGACCTTACCTGTGTCGTAGCAGGAAGAGACATGTCCCTTCCTGCTACGACACAGGTAAGGTCAGATAGGAATTACATCTGACCTGTCCGGTAATGTCCCCCCCAAAATCCCCCTTGGGTTAATCCCCGCTTACAATCTACCCCACCCCACCTCACCTTTACCCCGCCCTTCACACACACACGCATAAAAAGGAACCCTTGTATGGTCAGCACGTCACTCCCTCTCACTATCTTGACCACTGAAGATGGTGGCAGTGTCCACCGAAACTGTTTGGTAATTATATTCTTCGTCTACAAGTGTTGGTTTTATTCACCGGCTCGTAGTATTTTTTTCTTTTAACTAAGATACATGAAATAAGCTGCAAAAATACGAAAATACGAGCTTACTTAATGTAAATGAATTATAGTACGTTCAGGATGGAGGGAAGGCATTTTGTATTTTGTTTGTGATGTTATAGTGTCTCTCAGGATCCTAGGATCCTCTCTCGGCTGAACCAAATTGTCTGGCGTCAGCTGGAACATGATGCTAGAGTTATGTCGGTCGTGAGGGGGTTAATGGTGACGGTATTGACACTGTCAGGCTCCTATGACTCACTCAGTCGAATAAAATCGTCTGAGTCAGCTGAAATGGGGTACTAGACTTGTCCCAAGCACCAGAGGGTTAATTATTCTTAACCCCCTGAGTGATGCTTGTCCCGAGCATCACTCAGGGGGTTAAGATTCTTTAATCCTCTGGTGCTTGGGACAACTCTAGTATTCCATTCCAGCTGGCAGACGATTTTGTTCGGCTGAGTGTCATAGGAGCCTGACAGTTATACTACACTCACCATTAACCCCCGCATGACCGGCATAACTCTAGTATATCATGTTCCAGCTGACGCCAGACAATTTGGTTCAGCCGAGTGGGTCTGGGGCCTGGGGGGGCACTAAATGAAAATATCCAAAAAATATTAAAGGGGGGGCTATATCCATTTTGCCACAGGAGGTATACCAAAATTGGACTTTTTAATAAAACCCCCTCCTCTCTCACTCCCTGTGTTTTGCATATACCCTTCTCTGTCTGCCTGTGGTGTGTCTGTCCCACCCTCTGTGTGTGTGGTGTGTCTACTGTGTGAAGATGGCTGTGTACGTGTCTTGTGTGTGTGTACTGTGTGAAGGTGGCTGTGTACGTGTCTTGTGTGTGGTGTGTCTACTGTGAGGTGGCTGTGTCTTGTGTGTGTGTCTTGATGTGTGTATGTATGTAGTAGTGTGTGTGTGCGCGTCTTGCTGTGTATGTATGTAGTAGTGTGTGTGTCTTGGTATGTGTGAGCTAAGTGTAAGTATGGGAGGGGGGAGGCCTTGTGGTTTTAAGGAAAGCCTGCTACGCAAACTTCCCTCAGCCACATTTTAAAGAAACCTCTATCACACCGGGACTTGAACCCGGGTCTTCCTGATCAGGAAGCCAGCACCATGCTGACCATGCTACTGCGGCCCCGTAAGAAAAGCGGCTAAAACTTCTACTGTATTTCATTTCTTTACATGTTACAAAAAATTGGAAATTGGACAACATGCACAGACTAAACTAAATTGTCATTTACCTATTAATGTCGCTTTAGGAGGAGATATCTCGAAATTTCCTGAGCTACTTGGAATACCTAAGCCTGCAGTTTAATGCTAATCATGAACAAGTGCTATGGAAAGAATATAGAGCAGTTGCTACTTATATAAAGGGAGAAAGTAAAAACTGCAACTTAGACTGCTATCCAACGGCAGGACTTAAATGATTAACCATATATTACATAAACTTAACACACTGAGTGACACAGAAACTAAACATATGATACAAATTCTTTAATGAAACTTATAATGAGAGTACAAATGACAAAATATACACTGCACAGGAAGACAGTACAGTACTCAGTGGTCATACTCTGAGAATGAAAGCCTATCTGTTGTACCGATTTATAAACGGAAGAGATGAATCGCTAAATTTGATCCACAGTAAAAAAATAATAATAATAATGAATACATAAAACAATAAAGACACACCATATAGACTACATGTCCACCCTAAACTGACAAAAACCTGGCATCTCTCCACCTTGAATGCTGAGCTGTTTCTAGAGATAAAGACTAGATTATCATGCAGATCACGATGAAGATCTATGGGGAGGATGCAAAACCATAATACTGTCTTATTCTGCCACTTAGATACAG
The DNA here is from genome assembly GCF_032717465.1 of Coenobita brevimanus. NCBI lineage: Eukaryota > Metazoa > Arthropoda > Malacostraca > Decapoda > Coenobitidae > Coenobita > Coenobita brevimanus. The sequence continues at coordinate 31,010,161 of NC_137012.1, forward strand.
GAACTAAGCAGCAGAAGGACTAAAATTTGTCAAGGTGAGCCAACTACAATGACACAGATGAAGTCTGAGATTATATAATGTGTAATCATGAACTGATTGCATCATTCAGTAAAGATTACAAAAGGAAAAGCTATCAAATTTGAAAGTGTAAGTACTATACAAGATATGATTAACCTTGTACATTCATATTCTGAGATATGCTTCCTATATCATAGCCTACACATAAATTCATCCCCCTCAACAGTAATGGTATATTCCTGCTGTCTCCTGACTTCCAATCAACTTATGAAACCTCTCTCCTAATTACAGTACAGTAATATGTTAATGAAGGCTGCTAGTACTTACCTTCAGTATGATAATTCTTATTTAAAGGTAGCAGCAATGGTTAATGAAGGATGTAAGGTATGCAGTCCTTCCAGTTCAATATACTATATCTCCAATCAGGCTTTATCCAGTGTCTCTCCTACACATGTTAAAGAATGTCATATGGGACGTTTGAAAAGTCTCTCCTATGCTGATTAACATAGTTTAAAGGTAACAAGAATGGCTTAATGAAGCCTGTCCCTAACACCTTCAGTCCAAAAGCTCTATCAACCTTTAATTACTTTCCTACTGAACAGGTTCCTGAAGGTTGTAATGTGACCCTTCCAGTTTGAAAAGTCTTACCCAAGCTGAATAACAGTCTTAAATTAGCAAGAATAAAGGCTAATCATTGGAGCAGTTTGTGCCCTGCATTTCCAAAAGATATAGTTATATTCTCATTTTACTATCTATTTCTAACACCAGACCATCTATCTATTTCATTGTGTAAAGTCACTCAGTGTAAAGTCACCCACAGGCAGAAGGAAGAGGAAAGAATTAAGGAATGCAAGACAGAATTGGGAGTGTAAAGTCACCCGTAGGCAGAAAGACGAGGAAAGAATGAAGGGGCAAAAACTGAAATAAAATACTTAATCCATGGGTCTTTGCATCTGGTATTGTATTTTAATCCTGTTAATTCTAAGTAATATCATTCAGCTTAGGAAAGAGTACATGAACTGGAGTGGCTAAAGCCTTATCAACTTCTTTACTACTTGGAGACTCTTCCAAAGGAGATTAAACTTGCTTACTGGCCTAGTTCTACCAGAGGAAACAATGGCTAATGGGGTCTCTGAAGATTATTAAAACTGTCTACAAGTTATTTTTTCTAGCCTGAGAGATCTCCAACCCTTTCAGATTAGTTGATGGCAAGTGTGGCAAGACTGCACAGATGATAAGACTAGTAACCAAGGAGATATCACATGAAGAGAGACAGTGTGAAGGGAACTCCTAAGGTGATCAAAATTGCCTACAGAGCATTAATTCTATCCTAACATAAATTCCTAATCTCTTGTAATTGAGCTGATGGCCAATTGTTGTTAGACTGGCTGTCAGTATGAATGGTAACCCAGGAGACTTACTCCTTCCTTACAACTATGACTCATTCTAAGCAACCACAAACTGGTATTTGAATTGTATGAGTGACCCAGGTCCTTCATTTATTTATTTTTTCTTACCTGTTGCTGAATCATACCTCAACCTTCTTTTTTATTAAGAATTAGGTTCTGGTTGATACTGTAGAGGGATGCCTTCACATGGTGGTACCAATATCACCAGGCAATAGAGCTGGCTATATTCTATCTATCTATCTATCTATTGCCAGACGCCTCAATCCCGTTTGGGGTGGCCACAAACAAATCACCTCCTACAATAAAACCTTCTCCTCTCCATATCGACTATTGAGCCAGAAGGGTCATATCAACCACACATACGCTTTGAGCTAAAACAGGGTGAATAGTACTCATACAGTATTATGATTATCTGATTAAATGCTGGAAGTTTTATGCAGGGGTTCATTGGCAAATTTTGAGGTGCAAGATTTTCAGGAAAATGATGGCCAATATCATATTTAATCTACCATTATCAAATACGCCATGGCCCTACAAAAAATGAACTACATAACAAACTCCAATCGCCAAGTAATACAGGCCATGACACTGAATTATATAATGAAATGGAATCAAGAAGAAATGGCAATGAAAAGGAAACAGCAGCATGAAGAAATGTTACATAAAAGACATTACTACAAGACCTTAAAATTGAACAGTAAGTGAAATACAGTCAGGAGGTAGAATGATTGCCTCAAAAATGTCAAAACTTCTGAAAATTGATATAGCTACATAATACAGTAATTCTGAAGGGCTTATGAGAAAATTCTCTTGTGGCCACAGGGAACGGGGTACAAGATTAATTGATTTATTTAACTCCTTCAGTATGATGGGACCCTCAGTATGATGGGTCAGGTCTCAAAGCCAATGCCAGGCAGATCTGATCTGATCTGAATCACAGTGGCTTAATGAACTCTACTTGATTTAACATAACAGAATTAATATACTCATTCTAACTTATTTGCTTTAACCTACAACACTCAACTTACTGTACTTAGTTTAACCTACTAGACTTAACTTACTACATATAACATTTAATTTAACCAGCTCAATATTACCTCAGTTTAAACAATTCCACCTTACTTTAATTCTTATGGGGTACATGGGGTTAAGGGCTATAAATCTTATGAGGGATTCACAACTGACTTAGGATCAATTTCATCTCATAACTAAGAGACATGGGTTAAATTCAGTTCTCTCTTCTCCTCGTCCAACTTGAAAAAAAGAAATCACAGCTATGGCAGAAAACTGATCATAAATCCATCTGAAAGTATATACTGTACAATTTTTTTATACTGTATCATACATTTAGCCAGTCCTCTCATAAGTCAGGGATCACGCTAAATTATCAGAACTTTTCCCATATCAGGCAGCAATGTTTGAAAATATTACAAACTTTTCCATTCAACTCATACTGTAAATCAGGAGAAACAAGATCAGATCAGATATACATGAACCAATGGTCACTCTGCCATTAAATGTCTGGACTGAAAACACTAGCCTCGTACTCCTACACTTCTCAAGGGGTACTAAAGGACTGCATAAGATTTTTTTTTTTTACTGTCATGAAACAGACTGATGTACCAATTTTGTTTCCTTGAAAACTTTCAAAATACACTGCTGATAAATAACACCTTTTTTCCTGTTAAAATTGCTTGTCATTCATCATAAAATTGCTCTGTTCTGTTGTTTTAGATTTGCCTTTGACTTTTTAGCCCTCCTCATGAATCTAACACATCTCTAAGGTACTTCACTTAAAGCAGAAATTTGCCTGCATGCATCCCAGACTTATAAAGAGGATTTATGGCCATATTATTACAACTAAGAGTGCAATGTTATGGATAAGGATCATCAAATGATAATTTCCAAGCCATGTCATGGTGACATAACATATCCGATCCTTCTGTACTACTGCTGACTACACTCTGTAATGTGGGCTGCAAGTTGATTAATCTAACAAGTACAGGTGTTCTATACTGTACATGTCTATTTATGGCCAGATACCTTAATCCCAGAAGGGGTGGCCACAAATGAACTGCCTTCATGTCACCCTGTCCTCTGTCATCAGGCTGCCCTTTCTCCAGCAGATACCCCATCACTCATACAAATTTTGGGTTTTCTGATGCTTCTGTACTTTCAGTTTTAATAATATGGCTCTGACTGCATCAACACTGCTTTGACATTACTTAAACATTAGTACATATGTCATGTGGTGTCAAATTTTAATAAAACCACATCTAGGCTCACTCTTCCTGACCCCCAACCCCTCACAGCATATATGGTTCCCAATAAATATCTGACATCTGTGCAAAAAATGTACATAGGGTTAATAATTCTTATATCTCAATGGCTGAACCTAGTACTGCTTTCTAGTTAACTCCTGATGATTAATGTGAACCTTAGGCCATCTTCCCTATGGCATTAAAAAAGATTTGGCACAGGACCAGCTCAAAATATTCATGATCATCATCCTAACCCTAATTCCCACACAGAAGCAAGGTAGGATCCAGAACCAAGGAAATTGAAACTATCACACAAGTATGTGAGCTGTTGTCATCATCATCATCATCACCATATTCATCATCACTGTAATTTCCACCTAATAGATAAGGTGGGCTGCATTAATAATAAAAATAATAATAAAAGTACAAAACTAGGAGAACTATCAACAGTATTACATTTGCTTTTATCATTTTGAGGGACTTGGCTATGCCTCCACATGCAAGCCTTTAATAACCTGTTGATGGCATCTACAGTATACATGTACTGTAATGTGTTTAACCTAACAAAGATCCCTAAACCTTTTCAGCTCAGTTGATGCTTGAATGTTGTCTCTCCCCAAACTATGACAACTGCATAAATTTGGTTGAGTTCCTATAGTGTGTTTAGCCTAACAAAGATCTCTCAACCTTTTCAGCTCAGTTGATGCCTAACTGTTGTCTCTGCCTAAACTACGACAACTGCGTACATTTGGCTGAGTTTCCTGCCTGAGTGTTGTGTTCAATTAACAAATCCAGCCTATCCCTAATGAACAGATTTTACTTTTGTACAAGAGATATACATGTATAGCAGTCTCATCAAGTACTCTGACACCTGTGTAACTGTGGCTGAGTTCTCCATCTGAGATTGTTGTGCAAGGCCAGGTACCAGGATTCTGTTCCCACACCACTTACATGGTAGCACCTACCAGGGATAATGTTTCCAACCATCTACCACCTAACGAACTACCAAGTGGATGTCTAGTGGAACGGAACTATTATTCAAGCATTCAAAATCTTAGCTTCACCTTACAGTAAAAAAACCTATAACTAAGACCTAACTGAACAACACTTATTAACTATCAACATCATGCCCAGTACAATGGGACAATCACTCAAGCATCCAAACTCCTAACTTCACCATACAATGCAAAAACCTATAACTCAACCTAACCCCTTCACCATCAGACTATTCTTCTAAGATGAATTAAATAGTTTGGAAGCAGTAAGAAAATATAAAATAGTAAATTTTACAAATGAATATACCTTTCAAGTACAGTATAAAGGTTGTGGAGATTTCCTAACACCTCTTCTTTAGCAATCTATTCTATACACCTTAACACCCTCTTAAATTAGTTGATAAATTTTGTGGAAAAAAAAAATAATATAAAATATACACAAGAATGTTTATATGTACTGTACCATCATCCACTCACTTGATGTAGTGCTGCCTACTTCTTCCTTAGCCTTTATCATTCTTTTTCTGTGCCTCCCCTCCTCTCTTCCTATGTCTCCCATCTTTCCTGTCACTTCTTATTGCTTTTCTTTCCTTTACAGGTGGCTTTACATTGAGTGACAAGCCAAATGGTTTCCTTCCAGGGATAAGAGACTGAATAGGGAGGCTTCCAGACATTGAGAAGTGTGGAGAGCCACCATTAATTGGCCAAGGACAATGCATGCAAGCATGTTGTAGCCTTAATATATGATATGAAAGGACCAGGTGCCTGGTGGTTTAGTGGGTAGTTATTGTGCTCCAGTCGGATTGAGCCAGTTAAGGTTTATATCCTAGGGGTGGTTGGGGTTTGCTCATGTAATGCCACTCAGGGATGAGTGAGGCTGGTCACTCTCATCTCAAATGTCGGGATCAACTGCCTAGCCCCGGGCTCCTATGCTCCTTATTGGACAATGTAGGATTGGATGATAGATGGATGGATGAAAGGACTTTGGGCTATGTTTGGGTAGATGACCTGTCTACATCCCTTGGTGGTGTTATTCTGACTGGGCGTTCTAACCCCTAGATGTCCTTTTCCAGCCACATGCCCTTACTGGCACCAACCTGTGTCATTGCAGGGTATGGGGTATGATGCATAAAGTGCATGTATAGCAGTGAAGAGCAGGTAGTTATGAAAATGTTTGGCAGGGTATGCTGGCCTACCCTCTATGTTAGTGACACTGAAAAATGTCAAGGGGGAGCTCCAGCTCTCCCTATCACCAGCTTTTCCACCTTCCTTGAGAGTACAGTACTGCCCTCACAGGCTGGTACCATACTACAGCCTGCTCCTGATAATAATTATTTAATAATAACACAGTAATTATACTACTACTACTACTACTACTACTAATAATAATAATAATGCAGGTGGGGAAGGCACCAGGTGTGTCTGGGTTGACTGTTGAAACACTGAAAGCCTCAGGAGATACAGAAGCAAGGTTAGTAACTGACCTGATAAATACGATTATAACTGAGTGTTTGTCCCAGATGATTAGCTGAAGAGTGTAGAGTAATTGTAAATGTCTACAAGGGGAAGGGTGATGCCCTGGAAAGAAGAAATTATAGAGGTATAAAGTTTTAGACCAGAAAATGAAGGTAATGGAGAGAGTTCTAGAAGGTATATACTGTCACCTCTGCGATCCAGACTTTTACATGGTCAAAAGGGGTAGAAAACAAGTCACTATTGATGACCAATGTGTGATGAAACGGTCAGGGACTCAGATTGATGGAGACTCTCTCCCATTAACGGCCTCTTCGGTTGCGTTTATTACATTTCAAGTGGCCAAGTTAAGAGTGGTAGCATGCCAAAATGACTGGGCCAGTCTCCAACTAGGCCAACCCAAGCCCAACCTTCGCAGTTTCCCAGAATGCTTCTAAGTTGCACATTAATAAACTACTAGGTAAGCTCTACACCACCAGTTCTCAAGGGTTATACAAACAATAAGGTTTGAGTGGGAGGGAATGTGTATTAACAAGACCAAAAAGTAGAAATCTTCCCCAGCTACTTGCTTTACAGATTAAACATGAATCAGTTGGCATTGTTCAAAAAATATATACCTATATGGTCCCAATATCAAATGCACAAAACTTAGTTCCTCTGTCCCAGTCCAATGTGTTTATTCATAATTGTCCCTCTGAGCACAAATTTCACTGGTCCAGTCCTCTGCCACTGCTGACCTTGACCTCCACACTTGGGACCTTGACTCACTCACTGGTGCTTAGACCTCCACACTTGAACTCTGACTCCCTCAGGTACTTCGACCTCCACAATGGGACCCGCTAGAAGTTAATATGAATAATGAATAACTATTCCTCCCAATGCAAGTAATCGCTTCACATGATCAGGAAGGTCTCATAATAAAGAAACATGAGTTACAACACTCAGCATCTCAAGTAATAACAGAATAACACATGGCACTACAGACACATAGGTCTGCTCAAAATAATACTTATTGTAAGGATAACATGGAAGAAAAAGCACTGTAACAAATACAGTAAGCATGAATAACTGTAACTCTAACCATGAAAATCATCACTGCATCAACATCATTGTGCCTCACAAAGCAACTATGTGAACATTTACTCACAACATAGCCCTAAGAAGTACTGAATTGCAAAGTCATTTCAACTCAATAATAAATAATTCACAGTCTCTGGGCACCTAATACTTGGCCTACAAAAATCACACATTTATCTGAGGCTCAGACAGAACTCTATAGCATTTCGTATTCCAGTTACTAAATAATAACATATACAGTACACAAAAATATGGGAAATACCTCACTATCCAGCTCAAAAATGTAGGGGAGGCGAGCGGGAACAGGACTCGCTTGTCCAAAAGCTAATGGTGTCACCGTTACATTTCCTGAGGAAGGACAACACGATTCTACCCGAGTCTGTTTCTCTATTTCGTCACTATTATCACTCGTGAGATATCACTATTCACGCTTCAACATATCAGACATCATTAATATCAAATTACTTACAGAATTCCTTGGAGGGGGGGAGGGGGAAGTGAGGATGACGACCGTACTGACCAACTGCCATCTATCACGGCCGGTGAGCGAGTGAGACGCCAAAACTGCGTGAGTGATGCAAAGGGGAGGGGGGGATGACGGCGTACGTAATTTAAGATTTTAATTATTACAGACTCGAGATAGACTCAGTGTGATGTCTTTCCCCTTACAATCAATTACTCAAAAAAAAAAAACATTCTCTAGTTACAATAATTACTCAGCAACCTCTCTCTCTTTATAACCTTACATCGAAAAATAATGAAAATTATCGTGCTTTACATCACATTGCGCATGTGTACATTATGCTGGATTATGTGAACAAAGGCACGTTCCCATCGACTAGAGATATTATATTATAAAGAGACTTAATACTAGTGAATTACAGTAGGAAAAAAAAAGTGACTTAGCAACTAGGTAATTAATCTATGTTCTGGACACGTCCACATGGTAACAGCCATGCCTCGGCCACTCTCTCTCACTTAACTGAACTTTTGGTCATATAAAATAAACTAGATACAACTAATTATCACTTCTGGGCACTACAGGTATGTTTAAAGAAAATGTGAATATTGATGAGATACAGTTTGGGTTTATGTCAGGCAAAGGGACCACAGATGCCATATTCATTGTTTGACAGTTTCAGGAAAAAATATATAGGAAAAAAACGGAACTGTACTTTGTTTTTGTTGATTTGGAGAAGACCTTTGACAGAGTCCCTGGTGAAGTGGGCAATGAGAATGCTTGGGATCAAGGAGTGGCTGGTTAGGGTGGTTATGGCCATTTGTGTGGGTGCTCACACCCAGGTAAGTGTGAATAGAAATTTGAGTGACAAGTTTTCCAAGAATGCTGGTGTGCACCAGGGGTCAATTTTGAGCCCCTTGTTGTTTATCATGGTACTTGAAACCCTCTCATGTGACTTCAGAAATGGACTCCCGTCGGAGATTATTTATGCTAATGATCTGGTGTTGATTACAGAGAATGAAAGGAAGGCAGAGGAAAGATTTGGGAAGTGCAGAGATGGTATGAAACACAAGGGCTCAAAGTAAATGCAGATATTACTAAAGTGATGGTGTATAGGGCTGGTGGCAGTACTGTCAAAGAAGAGGAAGAGTGGCCATGTGAGATCTGCCACAAGGGCGTGGAAAGTAATTCCATCTTGTGCAGTCTGTGATAAGTGAGTGCATAAGATATGTAGTGGTACTAGAGGTAGACTGCGGGATAATGCTGATTTCATGTGTGCCGTGTGTCGGGGAGAGCAGGTGAAGATTGTCAGGCATGGAGGGATTGACCTTGTTGGTGAGTCTCTCGAGTATGTGGAAGAGTTTTGTTATTTGGAAGACATGTTATGTGCTGGAGGTGGGGCTGAAGCTAGCTCTGTGGCTAGAGTGAGGAGTTGTTGGAAGAAATTCAGTGAGCTGTTGCCTCTCCTGACACTGAAAGAGCTTTCCCTCTGTGCTAAGGACCTCTGTATGTGTCATGTGCCAGGAGTGCAATACTGTATGGTAGTGACACTTGGGCAGCAAAGGAAGAGGATATTTGCAGGCTTAAACATACAGAAATGACAATGAGTGGGTGGATGTGCAGTGCGTCCTTGAACGCGAGGCCTTGGGGGGCTAGGTTTATGACTGAAGAGTTGAGAGCAAGGATGGGACTGGAGTGTGTTGTTGTGATGAGGAGGTGCTGACTGAGATTGTCTGGACATGTGGAAAGGATAGAAGCTGACAAGTGGGCGCAGAAAGGGATGTGTAAACGTTGGGGGTAGGGTTGCGAGCGGCAGACCAAAGAAGAGCTGGGATGAGGTCAAAAGAGTGTGACCTCAGGGATAGGGGACTGCATAGGGAAGTTGCCAAAGATCTAGCAGCATGGATATCACTATACTCCTTTCGCAGCAAGAAGTCCGTTCAGGGTGTGGCAGAAGTTGGAATTCCCCCGAGTGCGACGTTGCCAATTTGACCACCAATTATCGGATTATCACTCTGTCTCCCTACCTACCCCCATCTCACCTGTTTCTCTCTCTCTCTCTCTCTCTCCATATATATATATGTGTATATTGTATATATTATTTATTTTCAACTTTTTTTCCACACCACCTATGAGGTAAAAGTCTAGGCGCGTTTTATTTTTAAGAGGTTTCCCCTATAGGCCTAATCCTCTCTCTGATCTTTAATCATAATCTTCTTCGTCATGAGAACTTTCTGTTATATTGACGAAGAATGACTCTACGAAATGTTCAGCTGCTATGTCTTGTTGTGCTAGACAGGGAGTGACCCTGGGTCCCTCGCCGACCTCGGCGTGGCAATATGGGAAATAAGCGCTGCCACGTGTCATATAATTCATTCAAATCGATGTTATAATTCAAAAAAGTGATACTCAATGTACTATATAGCTTCCTTTACTATATACAGAATATAAAAAACAATTTCAAATAGCACATAGATGGGAAATAAGAGAGAGAGAGGCACGTACTACGGTTGATTTGGCAGCATCACTAGAGGTGATTCACCAGGTGGGCCCCTGCCTGAACGGACTTCTTGCGGTGAAAGGACTATAGCACTCAGAAATTTTATGCTATCCTTAACCATGCTATACCTAGATCTAGGTTTGGCTGCAATTATTTGGAGAGGGAACAAAATGATGAAAATTCCAAACCTGAACACTGACAGAAGAGCCAAACCCTCCTGTTTTGTGCCCATTTTGGGCCTGTCTGAACCTGAATCCCAGGGTTACCCACAGCACATCCTACCAACTCAGTTCCCTGGGCAAAGCTACAGTTCCCTACATCGTCATCTGGGATCCACTCGCACATGGCTCTGGTACACCGCCTGCTCCAATGTGCTATTTCACTCAACCTGTGAAAAAAAATATCATTAATACCATCATCACCATTTGGGATTCATCTGCTTAAGGTTTAGGAATAACAGGTACTCCTAACGTGCCACAGCAACAATAATAATAATAACTATGAGGTATTGACATCCTTGTAATAAGGTTTGCTAAAATTACAAGCAAATTCATAAGCAACAACAAATGATAAAGTGAAAGGAAGCTGTGGTGCTAATGATGATGTGCATGAAAGCATTTTGAGATGGTCTGGCCATGTGGAGGAGCAGAAAGTAAGAGACTGGCTGGAAATGTGCATGTGTGGGAAGGGAAGGGGGAGACTGATGATGAGATGGAAGGAGGGAATGGAGAGAGATTTCAGAAAAGGTGTAAACTGGATGAAGGGCAACCAAATGGCAGAGGATATGGTAACACAGAGGTGATCCATTTGTGGTGATCATTTACAGTATTAAGATATCTCGAGACAGACAAATAGATAAACAGCTAGACTGATAAATAAACAGAGAGATAGACTGACAGGCATACAGGTTCATAGTCTTGCTTACCTCAGCTAAACTATGTACATTTGGTGCCCTCTCCCCCACCCATCCCACAGCCTACTGATGATTTCTCTAGCACTGCACTAAGCTCACTTTAACCTGACCCAAAATTGCCCTCTCCCCACTCTCAAAGCTGTTTTAACAATAAGAGGAAACTTCAAAATTACACTAGTCACTTGTCGTGTTGAGAGGGGAGAGAAGTTTTCAAAGCTGGCGAAAGAGTTTGGGAAGAACAAGTACTGAGAGGTTCTAAGTTCTTCCCAACACCACCCCACTCCATTCACTTAAGCAATTTTGTCATAGGATTAAGGTGAGATCCCTTAACATGGCTTATTTCTATTTAATAGTTGTACATGCACTGAATATTCCTAAATTTGTACGTTTGTGTTTGATGGTGCCTAGATAGGTGTAGGTAGGGTGCTGTGGGGGCGGGTTGGCCAAAGTCCAGACCCAAATTAATTTTTCACATAAAAGCTATTATTCATAAATCACGGCAGTGGTCCAGACTCAAACTGACATGATTTACGAAGACTTAGTGTATTGTAGGAAAGTTTTTAGGATAGCGGGTCAAGACGGATAGCTTAGGGTGGTGACATATTATCTGGTTCAATGCCCAATGGATAGCCAACTGGAGGTACCGACGTAATATCCGGCATTTTGCAGTATCCAGCACTGAGTTTTGCTGAATTACACTGGATATTTGAGAGACTAATGTTTACGAGAAAAAGGAATGTGAGCTGGAGATGGCAGTCAGATAGCTAAAAACAGGATAGTATAATGGCAATTCATTTATTGCCACCCCCTACAGGATTAAGGCATCTGACAATGAACTGATAGATAGACATAATGATATAATCAGTGAAGTTAACCTTTTGCTTAAATCAACACTGAGTCTTCTTGTAATTAATCCAATATACACAACAGCAAGACTTTACTGTGTGTGTGAGTGTGCATACTTTTTATCTACTAGCATGTATATATGCTGGTATAGCCTATACATTTTTTAACACATCAATGTAGGATACTACTTGATTAACAGTGCGACATGATGAGCATAATAATGGTCTACATAGTCTTACTCCTGTTGGCATGTCATAGCTCTTACCTTCCCTGATACAATTTTTTCGTATATTTGTATGGGCTGATCAGCAAAGAAGGGTGGGTATCCAGCAGCCATCTCATACACGAGTACTCCTAAAGCCCACCAATCCACTGCCTTGTTGTAGCCCTGTCAAGAAAGAGCCACAGGTATTAAAACACTATGTTCTTGTGATGAAATTATTACACATGATCGTTGTAGTATATATATCCATCCACCTTTCCATCATTTAACACTTCACTGCTCCATCACACTGGCCCATCAAATATATATTTACTTGTTATATATATATATGTGATTACCACCCACAATAGTAAATGGTGTACATTCATCAAATTACTATCTTCTCATACAACAAACAGAACAGCATATACAGAACCAAAAATGAAGGAAAATGTCTATTAATAATACTGTAGTTATAAAAGTTGTTGGTAAACTGCAAGAAGATGCTACAGAGAGACACCTTCCACTGCCAGATTATATAAATGTCCCTTAAATCCATCCCTGTCCTCTGAAAGGAGGATGGTGGAGTGCAGGAAAAGGGTTATTTCAGCCTGCAGTTCACTGGGACATCCAGATGAGTCTGGGGCCACATTACAATGAGTGACAATGAATGGCAATTACTATAACTGTAAATTATTAACGTAATGTAATATACATATACTTATTAACCCTTTGGAAATGACTTAGGCATTCCAATATTTACTTTGGCATTGTTGGAGGATTATTCAGCTTCTTTATGGATATGGGGACACCATATTATCTTACTTTAGCTACTGTCAGGCATTCTCATTCAGCAAATTGAGGAACCTCAACCCAAAGGGGTTAAATGACCGAAAAGCAGATGAGCTTTCCACTTATTGCTTGATGCTGTGGGAAAGGTGGTTTTAACAACAAAACCTCCAGGCATTTTCATCCAAATTAGGCAGTGATCCCTCTTATCGAGACATTTCTCTTTCCCTCCCTCATGTGACCTGTCACTTCATTCCCCCAACTCACACTTCGTCTACCTCTTCTATTACTGGTTACCTCACTCTCATGCAACCTCCTGGCAAATCTTTACAATTTACTTCAAAAGGCTCAGCCTCTCAGAGCATTTTTTGCTGTTTTCACATTAAAACCTCATACCATATTTCTCATTAACTCTTTCATATATCTAAGAATCATACAAAAACTAACAGACATAAATACTGTAAAGCTATTGACACAGTACCAAGACATATCCTGATCATCAAATACCTGGAGATCAACATGGAAGACAATAACAAGAAGTGGTTAACCACCATCCTCTCAGGAAACATATCCAAGTTTTCAGCTTTGAACAAAGATTTTTATTTAGAATATTCCCCAGTGGTGTTCTATAGGGCTCAGTCCTTTCACCCTCACTTTTCAACCACCTCCTCCACAACCTACCAACTCTTCCCCCTTTGATGACTTGTCAATACCTTCACTGCACCCCAAAACTCAAATGCAGCAGGAGAGTTCCAACATTACATACACTTACAAGAACACTGGCTTCAATAAAGCAGAGTGACTGTGTCACTCAACTCAACTAGCACACTCATCATTAAGGACAAACATGAATCTCAAACATAACCCACAGCCACTGTCCCTAATTAATCACTCAAAATTATGGGGTTTACTCTGGATATATATATGAAGTTTCCTCAATGCACTTGCAACATCAATGCTATGGTGTCTTGTTGCTGTTGCTGTTGCTTACCCTCGGTCCACCTGACCAAGTAGATCTGTTGACTGCAAATAAGCAACCACCTCTACGGGGTCATCCCACAGATTTCATCCACCACTGATGTTGCGTCTGCATCTCCGGGATGCGTGTGCTGCACAGTGCTCCATTATGTGTGTTATGTTGTGTGGACCTATTCTACAAGTGGGATACATGTCATATGTGATTATAACTAAATCAAATATAAACTGATAACTTTGGAGGGCTGGGTGATGTCCTGATCTAAGCCTAGCTAGGTCATCTCGATCAGCCCTTCCTCTACAATAATTCCACCACATACCTTTCCTACAACACTGAATATACTCTACAATAATTCTTCCACATACCTTTCCTACAACACTGAATATACTTATGTCATGATGAGTTTTGCACTTAATTCATTCACCTTTATACTTGACGTCTCTTTGCAGGCAACAGAATGTTCCTTTTGACTATGTTCTTAGTTTTTTACAATATCACTTCCATTAAAGAATGAAAACGAGTTAAAGATGAGCAAAAATCCCAACTTTTGCTCTCTGTTTAGGAAAAAGCTTCTCCTTGGAACATATGCATTTCTCTTCTTCCTGCTTCTTTTCAGAAAATGACTTAAATTGTGAGATACATTCATATATCCATCCATCATCCAATCCTACGTCACCCCATGAGGAGCACAGGAACCCTGGGCTAGGCAAGTTGGTCCTGACATTTAAGATGAGAGTGACCAGTCTTACTCATCCCTCAGTGGCATTACGTAAACAATAAACCCCAACCACCCCTTGGATATAAACCTACAGCACACAGGCTCAATCCAATTGGAGCACCTTAATTACCCACTAAGCCACCAGACGCCATAATTTGGTTATATGGTTACCATCCAGCGTAGTAAATGGTTCCCTGGTGTACAGGAAATCATTTGGTTTGTCATTCAGTGTAGAGTTACCCATAAACAGAAGGTAGAGGAAAGAATGAAGGAAAGAAAGACAGAAGAGAGAGTGTAAAGTCACCCGTCTGCAGAAGGAGAAGGAAAGAGTGAAGGAATGAAAGACAGAAAGGAAGGATGGAAGAGAAGAATTGGCAGACACCCAAATCAGCACTACATCAAGTGAGTGGATGGTGAGTGCCCCCACCTACCATAAAGAGAGACATTCATCTTCACTAATCCCCTTCATGTTACTGTACTGAAATGTTTCCATTCAGGTTTACTAAATAGGAAATAATCAGTATGCCTTTCAACACCACCCAATTCATATATCATCACTCTGCCTGCTCTTTCCACAAACAATGTGTTGCATACAACCATGGTTAATACATCACTGAAATTAAGTATTCTCTCATCTTCAACATTCCTTATGCTATACCACACCCCACCAAGCACCCCCTGAGACCCATGAACTCATCTAAATGTCCACTTAAGTCATCACCCAGCATCACTATTTTCTCACCAAATTCTGAAATAAGTAATAATTTGCCCCAATACCAGTCCTCCACCTCCATACATCTCCCAGCTTTGAAGGCATACATAGATACAACTGGAGGGATGTCATAACCAATGGCTTGATGAGTAGTACTGTTGTATTCACTTTTCACCTCCACACTCCACTGTATCTACCAACTGCTAAGCAGCCAGAATTCACACCCCACCAATTCTAGACCTTTCACTTTTACAAAAAATAAATAAAATACTAATACCTTCTTCAACTTGCTTACAATTACTGTAATCTCCCACCCACTGTGTTTCCTATCCACAACAGGGCAGGCCACTTAACATCTCCAGTACGCTCCACTGTACTCCCAATAACATCCCCACATTCATGACTGACTAGTCTGAACTTAGAGAGCAACTTCCCCCTTTAGTCCTTTACATCCACTGAGTATGCTGAAGTTTACTCCAACACTCATCACATATTGTCCAACACAGATTGACTGCAACGTCACTGCAGCCGACCAAACTCATCCATCCACCACTGCCAACAAGGTGTATTTCTCCTAATCTTTTCAACCACATCCACATCTACCCCACAACGTTCAAACCCAACCTTCATAATATAAAAAGCACCACTATGGACATGTATCAATTAAGCTATATGCCTAACCAACTTCTATAACAATGTTGTGTGATAATTATGTCTAAGTCCTTGACTACTGTACTCTCTCCATTTCATACTCCATATTCTAACATATCTATATATTACAGAAAACACCTACTTTCTAGCCAGATAAGGATAATATCAATGTCCAGATAATCGGCCAAATAGAAAGAGAAATTAAATACAGTAGAAGTATCAGAAAAAAAATGTACCTTAGGAAGAATGATTTCTGGGGCGAAGTAGTCTGGGGTTCCACATAATGTCCACGTCCGTCCTTTGACTCGCTTGGCAAATCCAAAGTCTGTCACCTGAAATATTAAAAGTAATGAAATATTAAAAGTAATCATTGAAATGACATGCACATTGTCTGACTAAATTCAAGATAAACATCATTAATTAAATATACAAATACACTAAAATACACACATTTTATGCATATAATGAACAATAATGCATTCCTACTGTATGTGAAAGAAATTCAACATAATTTACAAACATTCCATATAATAAAGTTACCTGCATTGCAATTTATCAAACTATTCAATATGTCTATCAATAACTTCAAATGACACTCCTTGCAACTGTAATGTGTATATTGGATATAAAAAAAATGGTCCTCCCCTCCCCTCCCCTAGAAAACAACAACAAACCTTGAGGTATCCTTGGCTATCTATTAGTAAATTTTCTGGTTTTAGATCTCTATAAATGAGATCAAGGTAGTGGAGGTATTCAAATGCTGGCACAATCTGGGCAGCATAGAACCGAGAGTGAGGTTCACTGAAAAACAAATTTTAAAAAGATTAGTTTAGGTTCACTGAAAAAGGAATTCAAAATGATTAGTTTTATTCTAACATTATACAATAATCAACAAGCTAAAGAAAATAAGTAGCCACAGCACCAGAACACCACACAAAGAACAGCTGGAATACAATATGAGTTTAGTGTGCCAGGATTTACTAACATCTTTAATATACTGCAGAGTCCAAAAATTATAACTGCTGTTAATACTATATAATGCAATTTCAGCATTAACCTATTACAACCAGCTATATGTCATGATAATCTGCAGTTACATTAACTAATCCTCTTGCTTTGTGCTAAGGAATTAATCAACTCCTAGTTCACATACATACCATTTAATTATAACCAGTACAAGTTTTCTTTGTTACACTGTTTATGATACAAAATATGAAATTACTTGGTATAAAAAAAAAAAAAAAAAAAAAAAGAGAGAGAGAGAGAGAGAGAGAGAAAAAAAGGACACTGGTAATGGGTCATCTATCTCTCTCTCTATTGCCAGATGCCATAATCCTGTAAGGGGTGGCCACAAACAAATCGCCTCCATGTCACCCTTTCCAACTCCATTTCACTGCCCTGTTCCCAGCTCACACCCCCCTCTCTCATATACAGTACCTCTCCACTCTATCCCTCCATCTCATCCTTGGCTTCCCTCTACCTCTCTCCCCCCTCCACCTCATTCACATACACCCTCCTCATCAGTCTCTCACACTCCATCCTCTCCACATGGCCAAACCACCTCAAAGTGTTTCTCCTAATGCTTCCTATCACATCCACATTCACACCACAATGTTCCTTCACTTCTTGGGTTATACTCCAAGAAAAAAAACACTGAAAATTATGTTAAATACTGGTACTGTATTAATTCTATGAATATAACTAATGCACACAGCCTTACACTGTACGCCAAACTGTATGTGTCCTAATGTTCAATTTACATATGATAAAAAATCTTTGTAAGTATTCAATATATGTGACAAGTTTTTCATTCTACATAAAGCTGCTCATAACACTGCCATGAAAAAGTTGTAAACAGCTCCATACTAGAACGGGCTAATCAATTCTAGACTAATACTATACCAATCTTCCTCTCTTCTAAACAAAGCCAGCATTATCATGACATACGAAATGTACACGTCCTGCAAATCATATTGATCTTTCTTTATAATCAACCTGACCCAATTTTACATGTTCATATGGGATAAGCAGATTTAGAGCAAAGATATCTCACTGAGGAAATAAATTAGAAAAAGATAGAACCTAGGTTGGTCTCTCTGCCTCCACTAGCATCATAGCAGGTACCAAACTCTAACTCCAACACCTCTTAGTTGTCTTTTATAACACAGGGCATACACATACATTATTCTTTATCTCCATCCCCAGATATTACAGTTTATATAAGCTTTAGAAATACTGTATACAACAGCACACACATGCACCCAAGTGAAGCAAAATTTATATTTTATTACGCTGAAAAACAAAATCTCTTACAGTTACAAACAGCTGGTAAGCCAAAACTTTAATAAAAATAATTATCATTAATACAGAACCTCAGCTGCCCACAAAAGTACAATATATTAGAAATCTGAAAGCTATACTTGGCCATTTACAATATCAGTGGAAAGGGATACTATGTCACGTCCAGCATGAGCTTATCAGGCACCAAATCTATTTTCCTGTCAACCTAATGTGTGTCTGGCACCATCATCTTGATATTTGATAAAAAGTAAGACAGTCTCCTATATTCCTATATGTTACTTATATTAATCACCCACCATAAGAACCAGCTATCTCGCTGCTTTTCAGATGGGTCAATCTACACTAAATATAAAATATTTATATTTAAATTTCATTTTTAGTATGACCCAAATGATGAATTTCATCTTACAAACACTTCCGCTAATTAGTGTGAGCGACTGGTCAGTTCATGATGCCGTGGTATCAAACAGGAGTACAGCCCCATTTCACCATGGCAGTTGTCCTGGAACTGCCTTTACAGCAAAGGTAAATGCCAGTATAAAGGCTGCTCCATAGTTTGGGTAGTTTTTGAGAGGAGACCCACTGCCCATTACTAGACATACTGTGTGATTGGGTTTTTAAAATAAGATTTTATCTTTAGTACCAATGAATTAAGACATTCTTCCTTCTCCTGACACTGGAATGGTGCACTTCTGCTGAGCAACAATCTAACAATGTCTGTAATTAGCAAAAGGTCACTGCAATCCTGGCAGAACACACTTAATGACATCAGATGATTTCATTCCAGTACTGAATATAATGTGAAAAATACTGTATATCAGGGTATCATATTCAGATCATTTCCTTTAAAAATGTCTTCGTTATCTACCTTCACATTCAGCAAATGAAAACTTTTCTATTAAATTTTAAGATAATGGAAACAGCAACATCAAAACATCAAGAATAATAGGGACACAATAATGTAAAGAACTGATGGTTTAAGAACTCCTATGGATACTAGCTGTGGTACTTTCAAAAGCTACACAGATAAAAGGTTGAGCTGTAAGTGGAATGATAATAAAGAAATTACAGAAAAAGGATGGTAGCCAAAGCTCTGCTCTATAAAAAGGCTTGATGGCAAATAAACAAAGTTAAGATAGAATAAGGAGGTTGAAAAGTCTAGGCTAGGCTAGGTATAAATGACAGACATTCCAGCAGATATATACAGTCCTTCTCCTTAGTACCATGTTCACAGTGTCCCTCTTGGCCTTGTACACAGATGGGTCAACAATCCATGTGCAGTATACCCCTGGACATGCCTAACACCCCAAAAGATGTGAAATAGCAGGCAGAAGTGGGCCAAATCCAGTGTCACCTCCGACATCACAAACTCCTATTTACCAAGCTGCTCCTCCCAACCCCGCACCACTGAAGACAAAACACACGCTGCTCTGAGCCAAAACACATACCTCTTCCTCAGCTGTCAGTTGGGAAACCCCATCTTATCTACCCCTGCAAGCCCTACCATCATTAAAATTAAGAAACTTGCATAGTTTCTGTGATTAATAGCACCATTTCTATGCATGCAATATATGGATCATAATGTAGGAAAAATGGTTGAAAAACTGTGTTCTCAGAGAGATGCTGCCTATACGAGCAGTCTGAGAACATACTGCTCACAGACTGCATGTCATAAAGAACAAGTAGTTTATCACCCATAACGGGTTATTATGAGGAAGAACTGCGTATGTGTGTGTAGTGGTGGGCAAATATGGACAAACTGAATATTGCATACAATGGGCACTGCTTATGATTTTATTGATCCATCTGAAGCTTTGGGGCTCAGGGGCTAGTCTACTAATATCAGACATTAAGGCAAGAATGATCACTTGCTCACCCCTAAGTCGTGTTGTGAGCAATAAACCCCACCCACCTCTTAGATTTAAAACCTAAATGGGCCATATCCAGCTGGAGCCCCTTACCCACTTTACCACCCTGCATTGATTTGTTGGTTATATGGTTACTACCCAATGCAGTAAATAGTTTCCTGGGTTGGAGGAAACAATCTGACTTGTTACACAATGCTGTATTCAGTCACATGAAGGCAGGACCTTATTAAATGTCAGAACACTGACTGCCTTCACCTTCCAGGATGGAGTATTATACAGTACAGTAATACAGTTTTATTGCAGATAAAGTAATCTACCAGGATGGACCATTATACAATTGTTTTTAATTTTAATCTATCTATAGCCCGACACCCTAATCCCGCAAAGGGTGGCCGCAGACAAAACGCCTCCAAGTCACTCTGTCACCCACCATTTGACTCCCCTCCCCCCAGCTCACCCCCCCCTCCCTCATTTAATTTTAATAAAGTATGAAATGTCAGGTGCAGGATATTTATGACTGTTCAGCTGCATAGGAGAAGGAGATGGAGATGCATGGGATAAACAAAGAATCACTAGTTGCTTAATACTGTGAAAGACATTGGCATAGATTTATTCCGCTTACTGGAGGTGTGACCTCCAAGACTAAAAAGTAGATGTTCAGTACTTTTGAGACAAGCAGGCCACTGCTAAGTGAGCTTCTATAACTGGTTGTATATAATGTAATTAAAGCAAGCAAAATGTCAGTTAAGTACTGTAGTATGATGACAAGAAAAATAGCATAATTCATTACTTGCAGCCAAATATGGCACCATTTAATCATCACAGTTATATTTGTTTTTAAACTTGTGCTTCCTACATCAGATCAACTTACATTCTCTGATGTTATAATATTCAATATTCAGGACTTAAAATAACTGTATTTTTCATGCAAACAAAAACTATTTCACGTAATTGCAGGCTTAATTTCTGCTTTTTTCCCCTGGATTATTTGAACTGTTGGTGAGGGGGGTGGGGGTAATATTATATAGAATATCCCCGTCCCAATGACGAGGGGTTGCCCATTTATCCTCCCATCCCCTCCAGGAAAAATGCCCATGAAAAGAAATTACTACCTGCAAAAAGTACATAGGTTGTATTCATCCCATCATGTACAGGTACTTCAATTTAATATCTTAATGATATCAAAGCTTCATTATGATTACATATAGACAAATGTAAGAGGACCATAAAGTATAAGTCAAGCCTATGAAAATGAGTGGTCTAAAGTATCATTATAAGTAATCTGGAAGGATAAGCAAACAAAGGAACATGAATATATTAATGTGGGATGCTAATGGATGCAATTTAATTAACCGTATGAAGGGCATTGTGACTGCTGAGTTTCATGGTATCTAGGGAGAACAAAAGAATGACAAGAGTTCTACATCAGTCAAGAGGTGAGAACATTAGAAGATTAAGACCACATATGAAGGTGGAAAAAAAAAAAATGGTTAGTACATTTGGCTACCTTGAAGTTGAACAATTTAACTCCTTCCGTATGGTGATGTCTTTATAACTTATTCTTGCTACCTCCAGATGATCTTTATTCTTTTTAGGAAGGATCTCTAGTGGTGAAGAGATTAATGAGGGCTGTATCTAACCTATCCAGCATGAAAAGACTCTCATAATCTGAATAAAATCATCTTGGGGAAGCAATAAAAAACAAATGACATCATTAGACTGAACGGGTTACATAAAAGAGCAGTGGGAATTGAAGAAGAATGGGAGAGAAAGCAAAGAAGACAAGAAATGACACTGAAGTCTGGAGAGACTTCTGTCATGGCCGTCCCTCGAGGGGAAGTTCCTGAGAAGGAGAAAGGCATCAGGAAGATCAACAACACAGTACATGCAGAAACACGGAATGGGATGAACTAATGGATAACAGCTAAGTCAGGATGAAGCTGTGGGGCCTGCTACGGTGTCCTTGCTAAATGAGTGGAGTGATGCAAACATGACATCCATCCAGGAACCAAACCTCTGCACTTTTCCCCATATCTAGTGGATCACTGCATGGGAATATCCTGCAGGGACTGCAGGCCTGTGGTTGATAGGTCAGCTCAGCCAGACACTCTGGGGTTGATCAACAACAACAACCCCTCAAATCCAGCAACTTACTTTATTAATTAATTATATTTAATCCCAGCAGTCAACTTCCTGTGTCTAAATGCTTTTTTTTTTTGCTCCCGGCCATGGAAACAATAATCATTCCAGGGAAAATCAAAGAAGTACTGCCTGAGGGCCTCCCAATCCGCAGCTCCAAAGTGCCACAGACAACGTTTCTTTAGAGGGTCCACAAGCCGTACCGGAGTGATAGGACACGTTAAGGTGATAAGGTTGTGATCGGAGGAGCCCAACGGAGAGAAAAGGTTAACAGTGTAAGCAGAAAGATTAGCTGTACGGAAGAGGTCAAGTACGTTGGAGCTCTCTCCAAGGCAGTCTGGAATACGGGCAGGGTGCTGTACAAGCTGCACTAGGTCATTAAGGATAGAAAAGGTGTAGGCTAGTTCACCAGGTGGATCAGTGATAGGAAAGGTGAGCCAAAGGTGGTGGTGAACATTGAAATCTCCTAGAATGGAGAGTTCAGAGAAAGGAGAAATGGATAGAATGTGTTCCATTGTAGAAGTAAGATAGTCACAGAATTTTTGATAGTCAGTAGAATTAGGAGATAAGTAAACAGAGTCAGAGAATGACTAATTAGTCAGAGAATGACAGGAAAGCCAAAGCCAGAGTGTAGAGAATTCAGAAGTATCGAGTTCAGGAACACAAGAGCAAGATAAGACGTTGAGTATATATACACAACAGCTATCTTTGGCTTTGAAATGAGTATAGAGAAGGTAGGAGGATACACAAAAGGGTCTGCTGTCAGTTGCCTCGGACAGCTGAGTCTCAGAAAAAGAAGGTGAGGATTAGAGAAGGAGAGGCGGTGCTCAACAGGGCGAAAGTTAGAGGAAAGGCCGCGAATGTTGCAGAAATGAAGAAGAAGAGAGTCAGACAGTGATTCCAGGCAGCTCGAGTCGTCACCGGGAGAGGGGCAGAAGGTGGGGGCATTTATGGTCCCTCCCCTGGGGACTCCGAGGCCACGTGTAGTGTAACTATCTATCTATTGCCAGACACCTCAATCCCGTTTGGGGTGGCCACAAACAAAACGCCTCCACGTCGCCCTGTCCCCCGCCATTTCACTGCCCTGCTCCCAACTCACACCTCCCTCTCTCATATACCTCTCCACCCCATCCCTCCATCTCATCCTCAGCCTCCCCCTCCCTCTTCCCCCCTCCACCTCACTCACATACACTCTCTTCGTCAGTCTTTCACCCTCCATCCTCTCCACATGGCCAAACCACCTCAGTGTGTTCCTCATAACGCTTCCTATCACATCCACATCCACACCACAATGCTCCTTTATATCCTCAATCATCAGTCTGTCTCTCCATGTGACTCCACAGGCTCCTCTTAAATAACTCATTTCCACTGCTCTCACTCTTGACTTGTGTCCTTCCAACAACGTCCAAGCTTCACTTCCGTACGTTAGAGTTGGTATCACAATAATGTCATGTAGTAACTTTTTCACTTCCATGCTCACTTCCCTGTTTCTTATCACTGCCTTCAAAGAACCAGCAACCTTTCTTCCCTGCTGTACCCTTTCAAGCACTTCACCTTCCAAACCTCCATCCTTACTCATCACACTACCCAAGTACTTAAACGTACTCACATTTTCCAATTCCTCACCATCCAACCTCGCTGTACATTCACTGACTTCACCTCTCTCAAAGACCATCACTTTACTCTTCCCTACATTCACCTTTAGATTCCGTTTCTTACACACTCTCTCAAACTCATCCACCAAGCCTTGCAGCTCCCCTTCGTCTTCACTCAACAACACAGTATCATCTGCAAACAACAGTACACGGAGTTTCCAAACACTATCCTCTCTCACCAGGGCCACTCCAACATCCACTACCCTACCTTGTACCTCTTTTATTACCCCATCCATGTACAGATTGAACAACCATGGACACATGACACTTCCCTGTTTCAACCCAACTTTCAAAGAGAAAAATTCACTTAGTTCACCATCCACACGCACTGCAGCCTTCGCACCATCGTACATACTCTTCACAGCATTCAACAACTTCCCATCTACTCCATATATTCTTAACACTTTCCACAATCCTTGTCTATCCACCCTGTCATATGCTTTCTCCAAATCCATGAAAGCCGCATACAACTTCTTTCCCTTCTCTAGAAACTTTTCCACTAAAGATCTGAGAATGAATATCTGATCTACACACCCTCTTCCCTTCCTAAAGCCTCCCTGTTCTTCTCCAACTAATTTCTCTGCTCTTTCTCTAACTCTGTCAATAAGTATCCTACCATACACTTTTCCTATTATACTAAAAAGACAAATGCAGATTTTACAAGAGATGTAATATGATCTTTCCAAGATAAGTCCCGAGTAAATGAAACCCCAAGCATGTTAAAGGATGATGCAGGATTAAGCTGAATATTATTAAACATTAGTGGGTATACCTGTGGAAGATTTTGTCGGGTTGATAGGTGTAAGAATTGAGTCTTAGATGCATTAAAAACAACCATATTATTTTTACCCCAGTCAGAGATACGAGCCAAGTCAGACATTAGGTGTGCCATAGCCTCATCCCTTCCCTGTTGAAGTAACTGTTGAGATGGGCGTTGCGGGAACTGAATGGAAAGGTGAAGGGTGGAGTCATCAGCGTATGAGTGGATAGGGTTAGATGTACAGCTTAGAAGATCATTGATGAATAAAAGGAAGAGAGTTGGTGATAGGACAGAGCCCTGAGGAACACCATTGTTGATAGAGGAGAAGAACGATGGCCGTCTACAACAGCAGCTATAGAACGACCAGAAAGGAAGCTAGCGATGAAGGCACAGATAGAAGGATAGAAACCGTAGGAGGGCAGTTTGGAAATTAAAGATTTATGCCAGACTCGATCGAAAGCCTTTGAGATGTCAAGTGCAATGGCAAAGCTTTCGCCAAAGTCCCGAAAGGAGGATGACCAGGAGTCTGAAAGGTAGGTGAGAAGATCGCCAGTGGAGCGTCCCTGACAGAACCCATACTGACGATCGGAAAGAAGGTTGTGATAGGAAAGATGCCTTAAAATTTTTCTATTGAGAATTGACTCGAAAACTTTTGAAATACAGGACGTTAAAGCAATTGGACGATAGTTGGAGGGTTGAGAGTGGTCACCCTTCTTTGGGACTGGCTGAATGAGAGCAAACTTCCAGCAAGAAGGAAAGGTACAAGTTGACAGACAAAGGCGAAAGAGTTTGCCTAGGAAGGGTGTAAGCACAGAAGCACAGTTCTTGAGAACAACAGGAGGGTACTGTTGTGGCCTTTTCCAATAGCTCTCAAAGTTAGGGTATGCATGAAGGGGGGCCAGGGAATAAGTCCATTATCCAGAAGGATCCACTATCCAGACATGCCGTTGGCTCTATTACATCAGATAACCGAGGGATTACTGTAGTGATGTCTTTATTAGGTATGTAAATGTCTTGGGGGAAAAAAAAAGAATGAAAATCGCCCCAAATGGAGAACTTGGGGCTGGCTTAGGTAACATGAAACCCTTTAACATGTAAACATATGGCCTGATAAGGTGGAATTCTCATAAAGCAGGAGTTTCAGGGTACAGTACTGTATATCCGCATTATGTGAGTGCTCGCTGTATATGCAAATGGACTACATTTCCTCACTAGATTTGTTAATTTCTATCTACCTACCTACCAGCAGGCAAGGGTTAATACAGTATAGTATATAGCTGAAACCACAACTGCAATTACAGTACTCTGTATTCTGAAGCATTGTTTGTCTCATCATTGGCTGACATTTTTCTTACAGTATAAGCCATTTCTGTCACAAATGCCCCCTGGGGACATTGATGAATCCCCCTGGGGGCATCAATGACTCCCCTTGAGGATTAAATAATCCAAGGAAGGAAGGAGTTAATTGCAACTGAAATCTCATAGAAGAAAAAAAATCAACAAATGGTGAGATATAAACAGAAAATACCTCAAACTACAGTGCTTGAATTCCAGACGTGGTTTCTGCTAAATACTCACATTTACCGTTCTGACTGGGGCAGCTGCTGACCTGGAAACGTACCCCTCAACAGCTAGATATCATGATCCCACCAGGGTGACCACAAGCAATTCACCTCCATGTCACCGTCTCCTCTGCTATCAGGCACTGGAATGAATATTTTCTTTTTAATACCTTCAGTCTTCACTAGTTTAATTCACAGAGCAGGGATTTTTTTTCTTTTCCCATGCCATCTCATGATTATATTTAGCTTTGTATAGACTTCTGGAAGTGTATGAGTTAGGCACAGCCTCACTGAACTCCTGCAATAGCAGAGACTTTGCATAAGTTGAATACAATTGCCTTCTGGCACTATGAATAAACTGAAAAGGGCATCACCGGGATTGCAAGAGTTAAAGGGACTCGCGGAGTTTATATCCCTGATGTAAACAAACTACCCATTACAGTTTTTACACACATCCCCTCATTTTTTCCAGCCAATTAACCTACTATGCCTGCCCATGTACAGGATCACATTCGACCTTAAAACCTAAACAGATGGTGTGAATATCGGGGAATTTAAGTAGCACTGCTTACTCGAGTTTAAAGGGACATCTTGGTCACCTGGAGATACACACCGCCGTATATCATCCTTATAGCTAATAATAACAACTTACATCAGCCGACTACACCTCTCGATAATGACAGCAAACACTGATAAACACATGGGCATAAGAATTACCATAATATTATAGAAGTAGACTAACACCGTAAAGAATAAATTCTTCACTCACCTCCAGCATCTCTCAACGTTGCTCCCACAATGCAACAGTGACGTCACATTTCAGATTAAACATTTACTTATTAAATTTTAAGAAGAAAATTTCGTGAATATATTATCAGGCTTTTAAACATTAATTTTCGTGCAAATTGAATAGAGAGGTAAGTAAAGTGTTTCTTGTTAAATTAAAGATTACCCCATGAATCAGTGGCATCATCTCTCTCTCTGAAATTCCATACAGAGTACCAGAGTAGGATCACTATTTACTGTCCTCCCGATATATCTCTACAGTTTTACAAGGGGATTTAAAAATAAACGGCCTGGTGGTGGTGGCAGGGGATAAAATTTTGCAGATATCAGTCTCTAATCTGCTGCCATTCCCAACAGAACCTGAGCATAATAGACGAGAAATTAGCCCAGGTTGATGCAGCAATTCTTAACTCAAAATTGCCCCAAGAACAACTTTCTGAAGTTTGTCAAACATTTCATGCAACACCCTGTATGGGAAATTTGGATAAAATATTGGCGATATAATTCCCTAACTGTGTGCCATTCCCAGCAGAATCTGAGCCGTTTAATGAGTCCACGCTTTGAAGGTTGGGTTGAAACAGGGATGTGTCATGTCTCCATGGTTGTTCAATCTGTACATGGATGGGGTAATAAAAGAGGTACAAGGTAGGGTAGTGGATGTTGGAGCGGCCCTGGTGAGAGAGGGTAGTGTTTGGAAACTCCCTGTACTGTTGTTTGCAAATGATACTGTGTTGTTAAGTGAAGACGAAGGAGAGCTGCAAGGCTTGGTGGGTGAGTTTGCTTTAGCATCGTGTTCTTCAACGTCTAATAAACAAACAAGACAGGGCCACCTAAGAAGGGGCGCTGGAGAGGGACGCCTGCACGTGGTGGCACATACACAACCAGAAGACTCCACAACCTGGGTATACAAAAGTCCCCCCGCTCCTTCCCTAGCCCAGAAAAGGAGTGATGGTGGACAGCAGGGGAAGGGAACGCAGTCTGCAGTCCACCGAGTTTATGCCCCAGTAAGCCTGAGGTGAAAACAACAGCTAGAAAAGACGGTAATTCTGTGTGGTGTGTGTGTCTGTGTAACCTTCCCTTCATTCACCCCCTCCCCCTTTCCCTTCCCTCTCCCCCTCCCCCTTTCCCTTCCCCCTCCCCCTACCCTTTCCCTTCCCCCTCCCCTTCCCCTTCCCCCCTTCCCCTTCCACCCCACCACATCTCTTGGTCTCTAGTTTCTTTTCTCCATTTCCTCTTCCTCCTCCATCTTTTTCTTCTCCTTCCTCCCCCTCTTCCACTCTCCCTTTCTTCCTCCTTCACCCCCTCTCTCTTCCTCTTTTTCTCTCCCACCCTACTTGTTCCCCCCTCTTTCTCTCTTCCCCTCCTCCCTCCTCTCTTTCCTCTACCATCTCTCTTTTCACTTCTCTCTCTCCCTTCTTCCTCCTGCCTCCCTCTCTTCTCTTCCCCTCTCGACTGACACTGTCTTCCTGTGTCTGCCAGTCTCACTTTACATATATATAAACACGTACATACATATACAAACTTTCACACACACACACACACACACACACACACACACACACTGATACATACAAACAGATAGATATACAGACAGGTAAGTAGATACAAAGTTGGCTGTACTGTAGATAGGTAGATATATAGAAAAAGACAGACAGACAGCCAGCCAATTAGACTGATCAATATGGCTAGAGAAACACACAGGGAGAGATGAATATAAAACACAGACAGACCAAAGGAATTGATGTCCCTGGCAGCAACAACCCGTCTCCCTTTAGTTCTTATTCACTCCATTCACTTTAGACTCTTTCTCCTCCCTTTTCTACCTCGCCATTCTTTCCTCCCTTCTCTCTTTCCCTCACCTCGTCCCCTGCTTACCCCTTTCGTTCGTTTTCCCTTTTTCACCTGCTCCCTCTTCCCTCTTAGTCTCCTGTTCCCTCTTTGTCTTTCCTTTGCACTCCATATCTTTGTCCCTCCTCTTTATTCCTTCTCTCTCTCTCTTTACCTTCCCTTCTCTCTCCCTCTTAACCTTCCCTTCTCTCCTGCACCCTTCTCCCTTGAATCCTCATCTCTCTTTTAGCCTCTCTTACTTTCCTTCTTTCCTCTCCCTTCCCTGTCCCAGTCAAACTCCTCATTCAACAACCGGTTATAATGCTCTCTCCATGCATCTTTAATATCCTCACTGTTCACCACTACCCTTCCTTCATCATTCTTCACACACTGCTCACCTATGATATCCCGATTATCCCTCTTCACCTGACATGCCACCCTAAATATATTTTTCCTTTCCCCATGATTTAGGTTATCAAGTAAAAGTCTCCGTGACTCAGACTTTGCCCTGTATACCTCTCTGCTAGTCCTACATTCAGCAGCCAAATATTCCTCTTTGCTACCACCCTTCTTCCATTCCCGGAAAAGCCTTCTTTTCTCCTTAACTGCAGCTTCTACACCCTCGTCCCACCACCAAGTTACTTTATGTCTTGGTGGTCCTCTTGTCCAGCAGCATGTTACATCAGTAACTCTCAAGAAATTGTTCTTGAGGGCTCTGTACTGTTCATTAATGCCTCTGTCTACAGCTCCCTGTTCAGCCACCACTCTCCTCAACTCGCTATAGAAGGCATCCCTTACTACTTGGTTTTTCAGTTTCCATATTTTCCTCCTAGGTACATAAGTCCTCTTTTTCATCACTTGTTCTTTAAGCACCATATCACAAATCAGTAGTTTGTGCTGCTGCACACACTCCTCACTTCCTATAATTTTAACATCCCTCACTAACCTCCTATCGGCCCTCCTAACCAGAAAATAATCTATCTGACTGCTATTTCCCCCAGACTCATATGAATTAAACCCTGCCTAACCTCGAATGACCTAATCCAACTTAAATCAACCCAACGTAATCTAGCTTAACCTCATCTAACCCAGTCTAATTGTATTTAACCTCACAATCTCACGTAACCTCCCCATACTTAACATAACCTATTCTGAAGCAGCCAAACCGCATCTAACCCTGCCTAATCCTACCCAGTCTCACTTAATCATACCATACCCGACCTAACCCAACCCAGTCAAGCCTAAAATGACCTAATCCAACCGAACCTAACCCAGCCTAACCCAACCAAATAAAACCCAACCGAAAACATATGAAAACCGACGTATTCTAAAGCAATCTAACCTAATCCGTCTATATCTAGTCGAACTGAAGCCAACCCAACCAAAAATTACCTAATCAGACCAAACCCTGCCCAAGGTGACCTAACCTAACTTTCGATCGGCTATAAATTAGCTCTATAAATTCGCCAAGAAATTTTGCTGTCTGAAAGTCTACGGGTGTAACAGTCCAAGTTTCGCCGGTTCTGTGTACAAGTTTGTGTGTGTGTGTGTGTCTGTGTGTCTGTGTCTGTGTGTGTGTGTGTAATAAAGGATATTAACCAGCCTTATTCAAAAATATTTCCCTAAGAAAATCTTTGCTTGACCGATAGGAGGTGTCTGTGTGTTACCATGGCAACCTCCCACAACACCACAGTTACATAAATACACTTCCCCGCCAGCAAGTTCCATTAGAGAGTATTGTGTGTGTGTGTGTGTGTGTGTGTGTGTGTGTGTGTGTGTGTGTGTGTGTGTGTGTGTGTGAGTAGATACGGCTGTCTAAGGTGGATCTGCATTAATGTAATTGCAGTACTGTGTGGGACGGTGTGGCCTTCTGTTCAAGGATAGCTGTATAATTATACATTAAGTTGTACGTATGTATATAGAAATAGAACTTTGTGTGTTGAGTTACGGATATATATATGTAAATGAATCGACATATGTGATGATGACATTGTGTCGGAATGAGTGGAGTTGAGGATACGTGTGTTGAGGTGGAACTAAGTGTGTGGAGGCGAGGTTGGAGTTACGTAGGTGGAGGCAGGGCTACGTGTGGAGATTTGGATATGTAGAGGAATGGGTGCTTTTGTGGAGGGATGGCGTATGTCCTTAAGAGAAATACTCTGAGATGGTTTGGCTATGTGGAGAGGATGGAGAATGAGAGACTGACTACAAGAGTTTGTGAGTGAGGTGGAGGGGATGAGGAGAGGGATGGAGTGGAGAGGATGCAGAATAAGAGACTGACCAGAAGGAAGCATGTGAGTGGGGTGGAGGGGGAGACCAAGGATGATATGAAGTGGAAAGGATGGACAATGAGAGACTAACTAGACGAGTGCATGTGAGTGAGGTGGAGGGGGAGACCAAGGATGATATGAAATGGAGAGGATGGACAATGAGAGACTGACTAGAAGAGTGCATATGAGTGAGATGGGAGGGGGAGACCAAGAATGAGATGGAAGGATGGACAATGAGAGACTAGCTAGAAGAGTGCATGTGAGTGAGGTGGAGGGGGAGAACAAGGATGATATGAAATGGAGAGGATGGACAATGAGAGACTAACTAGGAGAGTGCATATGAGTAAGATGGGAGGGGAGACCAAGGATGAGATGGAAGGATGGACTGGAGAGGATGGGGAATGAGAAACTGACAGGAAGAGTGCACATGAGTGAGGTGGTGGGGAGGGAAACCATTAGGCTTGTCACTCAGTGTCGAGTCACCCATAGGCAGAAGGAAGAGGAAAGAATGAAAGAAAGAAAGACAAAAGAGGGAGTGTAAAGTCATCCGTAGGCAGAAGGACGAGGAAAGAATGAAGTAAAGAAAGACAGAAGAGGAAGGAAGGAATGGAGAGAGGAGAGGAAAGGGCAGACACCCGAGAGCAGCACTACATCGAGTGAGTGGATGGTGAGCGCCAATAATAATAATAATAATAATAATAATAATAATAATCCATCCATCGTCTAATCCTATGTTGTCCCATGAGGAGCATAGGAGCCTGGGGCTAGGCAAGTTGGTCCTGACATTTAAGATGAGAGTGATAATAATAATATTAATAATAATAATAATCATCATAATAATAATAATAATAATAATCTCTATTGCCAGACGCCATAATCCCGCAAGGGGTGGCCATTTGACTTTGAGTTATTTGTTTTACGGGGAGGGGCACTAACTCTCCACCAACCCACTTGCTGACATGTAGGGAGCATGTATGATTTGGTTATATGGTTACCACCCAGCGTTGTAAATGGTTTCTTGGCTTACAGGAAACCATTTGGCTTGTCACTCATTGTAAAGCCACCTGTAAAGGAAAGAAAAGCAGTAAGTGACAAGAAAGATGGGAGAAATAGGGAGAGGACGACAGGCACAGAAAAAGAATGATAAAGGCTAAAACAAAGGTTAATACATGATACAGTAGTTCCTGTTACTTTTCAGCAATATAAAAACAGTAAGTTCAAAGACGACGAGATTAATACAAAATAAATGAAGAATAAAGAACAATTATTAACACTACACCGACGCTTCCATCTCGTAAGCAGTGGTGCCCTCCCCCCCCCACTTCAATGCCCTCCCCTCTACCTCACACCCCAACTGCGTATTTCTCCTAACGCTTTCTGTCACATCCATATCCACACCACAACGCTCCTTCACTTCCTCATTTGTCAGTCTGTCTTTCCTTTTAACTCCACATGCTCCTTTCAGTAATCCTCTCTCCATCCCTCACATAATAATAATAATAATGACGTATAGAAAAGGGAGGGAAAGGAAGGAAGGTAAAGAATGATTGTGTTATTGTTGTTGTTCGATTTCCTCCCCTGTTAGAGAGGGCCGGGCCTTCATTTGGCCCAGTCAGTGAATGGGGCTGAGTTGTAACAGTTCGCCATATTGATGGCTATGGGCGTTTTTTTTTTTTTTTTTTTTTTTTTTAAATATATAGTGTCGTCACAAGTGCATCCTGTGTCTGCACACGTAGGTGTAAAATAACATCCACGCATGTAGGCACAAACACAGTAGTGAACGGGAAAGGGGGAGGGGATTAGCGGTAGTGGGGATTAGCGGTAAATCTGCCGTTAGAACGGGGGCGGGGAGAGCTTAACTGTTTCACTCAGGGTTGAAAGGGGCGTAGTGGCAATTACTGTGGCGGCTGCCTGCCTGAGTGATGCTTCGATTTGTGGTGTAATATTTACGAGTGGGATTGTGTATATGTGATGAGTGTTATGCAACCAGGGCGACGACACGACGGCAGGAACTAGGCCTTACTTTAAACTCCCGGCCTTACTGAGAGCTCTGGTCCTGGTTGCATTGTGTAAAGTGCATTATTTTTTTTTTATTTTTTTTTTTTAAGTAGGAGAGGAAGAATTTAGACTAAGAGAAAGAGTGTCGGGGCTTAACCCAACGTGCGTGTGTTTGGTGTTGGGAAGGGGGGGGGGGTCTCGCACGTGCACTGTGTTGTTACTTAAGGACGGGAGGAGTGAATAGCTACGGCTTTCTCTGCCAAGCATTAGCTTATTGGCTGCCTCTCAGGTTCATCTGATTTTTCCGGCTCCAGGAGCCTGGGTAGGATGGTATGATACGGGTGTTAGGGTAAGGTGTTGTAGCCCTAGAGGGCTTGGGTAGGGGGATAAGGAAAGGGGAGGGGTGGAGGAAGGGGAGTATGGGGGGGGTCAGGGTCTGAGACGGGGGTGTTGGATATGAGGATGACGGGTTATTACGTGGCTGCCGTGATCTTGATAATGGGTGTAGGGGTGGTTTTGAGTCTTAAGTGAGTTGCTGGGTGTGAACTAAGTTAATTAATAAAAGAGTCAGTAATAAATAAACTATTGGTGCTTAAGTGAACAATGGGGTTGGTGCAGGTCTTGCGTCAGGGTGGAAGAGGTTGGCTAGAGGTCGTGTGGGGGGTGT
The DNA here is from genome assembly GCF_032717465.1 of Coenobita brevimanus. Lineage (NCBI taxonomy): Eukaryota > Metazoa > Arthropoda > Malacostraca > Decapoda > Coenobitidae > Coenobita > Coenobita brevimanus. The sequence continues at coordinate 31,043,994 of NC_137012.1, forward strand.
GATCCGGGTGAAAAAGTCGATGAAGTCAGTGTGAACGTCGGTGAGTTTGGTGATTTGTTTTTGTTGTAGGTGGTGAAGGTAAGTGTTGATGGGTGGAATGTTGGCGCGTTCATGAGAGTGTATGTTGGTGACAAAATCATCCCACCGTATGCTCAGTGCCCAACGTATGGCTTTGTTTTGAACTCTCTGTAAATTTAGAATGTTGCTTTTGGCCGAAAGAGATAGACTTAACGGTGAATACGTGAGCAGTGGTCTGATCAGTGCTTTATACAGATGAAATTTAGTCGAAGATGCTGCACTACGAAACCGATATATTTGTGTTAGTGCAGTGCCAGCCACGCCTGCCTTGCCTCGTGTATGATGATGAAATTTGAAGTTTTTGTCGTATGTAAGACCAAGTACGGTGCAAGTATTCCTAATAGGAATGGGAACGCGATCGGGATCACGCGAATTTAGAAAAAGTGGGCGGGGGTTGGCTGATTTAATACGAAAATATGTTACTGTGCATTTCAAGGGATTCGCTTGAATCCGCCACTTCTGCTCCCATCGTGCAATTCGGTCCAGCTCTATGTTCGCTTTGTTGGTAATTCCCAGTCTGCGTTTAAGTAGTCTTAGTGTGGTGTACTGGGGATCAGGATCGGGTTGGTGGAGATGGACATTATAATGGGGATGTGATCAGACCCAGACATGGGGCCGGGGGTAATGTGGTGATGAAAGATGTTAAATGACCTATTGGTGAAGATGAGGGCAACATCCGGCCACACCAAGAGTGAGTGAAGAGTGAGTGAAGAGGAGGAAATGAATGTAATAAGGCAGAGTTACAAAGGTTAATACATGATATGTTCCTGTTACTTTTCAGCAATATAAAAACAATAAGTACAAAGACGACGAGATTAATAGAAAATAAATGAAGAATAAAGAACAATTATTAACACTACACCGACGCTTCCATCTCGTAAGCAGTGGTGCCCTCCCCCCTCCCACCTCAATGCCCTCCCCTCTAGCTCACACCCCAACTAAGTATTTCTCCTAACGCTTTCTGTCACATCCATATCCGCACCACAACGCCCCTTCACTTCCTCATTTGTCAGTCTGTCTTTCCTTTTAACTCCACATGCTCCTCTCAGTAATCCTCTCTCCATCCCTCACCTCAGCGAAACACAAAGAAATGTTCCTCACTTGCCATGACGCGAGACTGGTGTGCATTGATACGCGTGGATAACCAGACAGCATGGCACCGCGGAGCTGGGCGGCACACGTCAACACTCCCACCTAACATTGGGGTAACTAACGCTTGGCATGGCGGCGAGACGTAGAGGTAGACGGCCTGGCGCCAATGGACTAAGCGAGGCAGATGTACACCACACCATTGCAAGAGCGACACTGAGGGTCGCTGTTGGGCATGGGGGTTTTAAATGGGTAGAGGCAGACCGGTAGCCGCCGCATTGGGGGCGGGGCTTGCAATAAAGAAAATTCCCACAAAATGTAGGGGACCCTTACGTAACTTCGACGAATCTTTATACCGTCCATTGTCGTTTCATTTTCTCTCTCTTGTTCTTACGTTGCCTCATAAATAGGGACAGAGATGAAGGAGCTTTTTAGTTCGGATCACATTTCACTGGATGAGGTGTCAGACAAAAACCTCAATATATTCACAGTTCCCTGAACAACAGAAAGAAACGCTAAATAATTCGTCAAGCTGAAAGGCAGACTGTTATTTCCAGCACAGTATCAAATCTGTTATATTCTGATCAGCCTCTAAGAATATTAACCACATCGCTGCCGTGGATGCATCTGGGTATTTTAGTCAGGCTAATACAAGGTTATTCAGCTCTGAGATGTCTGTCAGTATAATCGTTGGTAACTTTCGATTATCCTTAAGCTGGTATGGACACAACTATTGTATTCAAATTAACATCAGGTGATTATTTTTACCTGAGACAAGTCATAACATTCAAAGGATAGATCGCCGCAACTTACACAGATTTCGTAATTATAAATTCCATCAGACTACTCACAGTTTTTTAGGTATTTCTTTCTATTTGCAGACGATTTTATCCAACTGAGAATACCGTTGGACTTTTCTTTTTTTTCTGGGGGAGGTGTTAATGAAGGTTATACGAGTATTAAACCCCTCTTGAAAACTCTCTCCCAAACTGAACCATATCGTTTGGAGTTAGTAAAAATAAATTAACTGGATACAAATATAATAGATGCTGGAGCTTCAAGACCCAT
>NC_137012.1:31051228-31096694 GCF_032717465.1 Coenobita brevimanus
GTGTAGATCAGATATTTGTTCTAAGATGTTTGGTGAAGAAGTATCTAGAGAAGGGAAGGAAAGTGTATGCTGCCTTCATGGACTTGGAGAAAGCTTATGACAGAATAGATAGGCAAGGTATGTGGAAGGTATTGAGAATATATGGAGTGGAGGGGAAATTGCTGAGTGCTGTGAAGAGTATGTACGAGGGAGCTAGGGCTACGGTGCGAGTGGATGGTGAGCTGAGTGAGTTCTTTGATCTCAATGTGGGACTGAAGCAGGGGTGTGTGATGTCTCCATGGCTGTTTAATATATATATGGATGGGGTTGTAAAGGAGGTGCAAGGTAGGGCAGTGGATGTGGGGGTGGCCCTAATGAATGAGGGTGAGATTTGGAAGCTTCCGGTGTTGCTGTTTGCTGATGATACAGTATTGTTGAGTGAAGATGAATGGGAGTTGCAAGGTTTGGTGAATGAATTAGGGACAGTGTGTAGGAGGAGGAAGCTGAAAGTTAATGTAAACAAAAGTAAAGTTATGGTGTTTGAGAGGAATGAAGTCACAGAGTGTGCAGTGAGATTGGATGGTGAGGATATGGAGAATGTGAGTGCATTCAAGTACTTGGGTAGTGTGATGAGTAAGGATGGAACTTTGGGGGATGAAGTACGTGAAAGGGTACAGCAGGAAAGAAAGGTTGTTGGTACACTGAAAGCAGTGATGAGAAATAGGGAGGTGAGTATGGAAGTTAAGAAGTCACTGCATGATGGTATTGTGATCCCTACCCTGATGTATGGAAGCGAGGCATGGACCTTGCAAGAGGGGAACAAATCAAGAGTGAGAGCAGTGGAAATGAGTTACTTGAGAGGAGCATGTGGAGTGATGTGGAGGGACAGGTTGACGAATGAAGAAGTGAAGGAATGTTGTGGGGTAGATGTGGATGTGGTTGAAAAGATTAGGAGAAATACACTGAGGTGGTTTGGACATGTGGAGAGAATGGAGAATGAAAGACTGACTAAGAGGGTGTATGTAGGTGAGGTGGAGGGAGGGAGAGGGAGAGGTAGACCGAGGATGAGGTGGAGGGATGGAGTTGAGAGGTATATGAGGGAGGGGGGGGTGAGTTGGGGGGAGGGGAGTCAAATGGTGGGTGACAGAGTGACTTGGAGGCGTTTTGTCTGCGGCCACCCTTTGCGGGATTAAGGCGTCAGGCTATAGATAGATAGATAGATTACATTACCAGTCAACTGATTTAGATCATAACGTTATGTATTTTACCTTTAACCAGTACGTTAAACATGTGCACTACTGTAAACGTACGCCACTATCAAGAATCGTTTTCGTTTTCGTTTTTAAAGGCTCCAACAGGCTTGCATGTGTCGGCATTGGTCACCTAATGGTGGCTCTCCACGCTGCACGATCCATTGCAGCCCCCCTGTTCAGTCCCTTAACCCTAAAGTCACACTTAATGACCTCGTCCCATGTCTTTCTCGGTCTACACCTCATAACCCCACACCCAATATTAACACTTCTCACCTTCTTCACCCAATTATCATCCCCCATCCTCTTCACATATCCAAACCACCTCAATCTACCTCTCCTCATCACAACACCAATACACTTCAGTCCCATCCTACCTCTCAACTCTTCCATTGTAAACCAAGCCCCTCCAGGCCTTGGAAGCAGGGACGCACTGCACATCCACCTAATCATTGTCATTTCTGTACGTCTGAGCCGGCGAATATCTTCCTCCTTCACTGCCCAGGTCTCACTGCCATACAGCATTACACTCCTAACACATGCAGCATACAAAGACCCCTTAGCACGTAGGGAGAGCCCTCTCAATGTCAGGAGAGGCAAGAGCTCCCTGAACTTCTTCCAACCACTTCTCACCCTAGCCACAGAGCTAGCTCCAGCCCCACCTCCAGCACACAACATGTCTTCCAAATAACAAAACTCTTCCACACACTCAAGAGATTCACCAGCAAGTTCAATCCTTTCACGTCTGACAATCTCCACCTGCTCACCCCGGCACACCGTACACATAAAATCAGCATTATCTCGCACTCTACCTCTGATACCACTACATCTCTTATGCACCCATTTATCACACACACCGCACAAGGTGGAATTACTTCCCACGCCCTTGTGGCAAACTGCACATGGCCACTCTCCCTCGTCTTTGACAGTACCACCACCAACCCTAGATATCATCACTTTTGTTTTATCTGCATTTACCCTTAAACCCTTTTGCCCCATACCATCTCTCCACTTCCTAAACCTTTCCTCCGCCTCCCTTTCATTCTCTGCAATCAACACCAAATCATCAGCATACAACAACTCCCACGGGAGTCCATTTCTAAAGTCACGTGAAAGGGCTTCGAGTACCATGATAAACAACATGGGACTCAAGACTGACCCCTGATGCACACCAACATTCACAGAAAACTCATCACTCAAATCTCCATTCACTCTCACCTGGGTGTGAGCACCCCCATACATGGCCATAACCACCCTAACCAGCCACTCCTCCAAGCCAAGCTTTCTCATTGCCCACTTCACCATCTCTCTAGGGACTCTGTCAAAGGCCTTCTCCAAATCAACAGAAACAAAATAAAGATCCCTTCTCCTACTAATATATTTTTCCTGAAGCTGTCGAACAATGAATATGGCATCAGTGGTCCCCCTACCTGGCATAAACCCAAACTGCATCTCATCAATATTCACTCTTTCTCTAATCATACCTTCTAAAACTCTCTCCATTACCTTCATTATCTGATCTAAAAGCTTTATACCTCTATAATTTCCTCATTCCAGGGCATCACCCTTCCCTTTATACACATTTACAATTACACTCTTCAGCCAATCATCTGGGACAACACACTCATAAATAATCCTATTTATCAGGTCAGTGACTAACCTCACCCCTATATCGCCTGAGGCCTTCAACATTTCGGCAGTCAACCCAGACACACCTGCTGCCTTCCCCATCTTCATCCTGCCTATTGCCTCACTCACAGTAGCAGTATCAATCAAAGGCCAAGGGCCAGACACTGGATCTGCTGGCTCCAAACCTTCCCTGTCCCAGTCAAACTCCTCATTCAACAACCGGTTATAATGCTCTCTCCATGCACCTTTAATATCCTCACTGTTCACCACTAACCTTCCTTCATCATTCTTCACACACTGCTCACCTATGATATCCCAATTATCCCTCTTCACATGACCTGCCACCCTAAATATATTTTTCCTTTCCCCATGATTTAGATTATCAAGTAATTGTCTCTGTGACTCAGACTTTGCCCTGTATACCTCTCTCCTAGCCCTACGCTTGGCAGCAAATATTCCTCTTTGCTACCACCCTTCTTCCATTCCCGGAAAAGCCTTCTTTTCTCCTTAATTGCAGCTTCTACACCCTCATCCCACCACCAAGTTACTTTATGTCTTGGTGGTCCTCTTGTCCAGCCGCATGTTACATCAGTAACTCTCAAGAAATTGTTCTTGAGGGCTCTGTACTGTTCATTAACGCCTCTGTCTACAGCTCCCTGTTCAGCCACCACTCTCCTCAACTCGCTATAGAAGGCATCCCTTACTACTTGGTTTTTCAGCTTCCATATTTTCCTCCTAGGTACATAAGTCCTCTTTTTCATCACTTGATCTTTAAGCACCATATCACAAATCAATAGTTTGTGCTGCTGCACACACTCCTCACTTCCTATAACTTTAACATCCCTCACTAACCTCCTATCAGCCCTCCTAACCAGAAAATAATCTATCTGACTGCTATTTCCCCCAGACTCATACGTAATTAACCTACTGTCTCTTTTCCTAAAATATGTGTTGCACACAATCATGTCCGTTGCCTCCCCAAACTCGAGTATCCTTTCCCCTTCTGCATTCCTTATACCATATGCACATCCCCCATGCACTCCTTCACAACCTTGTGCTGCTTCACCTACATGACCATTTAAGTCCCCTCCCAAAATCACTATCTCATCATCCCGCATACCACCTACTACACATATTAAATCATCCCAAAATCTATCTTTCTCTGATTCATCCAATCCTGCCTGTGGAGCATATGCCGATATAATCACAGCTATCTTTCTTCCCAACAGAATTTTCCCCTTAAAAATAAATAAAAGCTACATTCTCATCAGTGTAGAAGGCTAACTTACACCTCTTCCTTACCAGTCAATTTCCACAAATGGCATGTTACACAAGTCAGCCAAGGGATATTTAATAATTTCTATTCTTGTTGCCTCTATAAAACTACATTCAACTAAGGATGACTTTTTGAAATGGAAGAGCTGGATATAGTATTTGTTAGAAATGGATCTGGCCACAGAGTAAATGGATCGTTAAGATAATGATGGTGATTAAGACGGGCAGAGGAATGGCTGAGAGACACAAACACCCTTCCTATCCCTTCACCAGTTTCCTAATCCTGCCTTCACCACCCTGCCTGCCCTCTGCCCTGCCTCCTGCATGCCCCTCTGTTTCCGTTGGTATCAGGCAGGACCCAAGGGGTCCCAGCAGGCCAAAGGTGAAAAGTTCACAGGGTAAACCAGGTCAGGGACTGATAGTAGGTGGTGATGGTGGCTGAATAGATAAAGCAGTGGGCTAGGAACTACTGTATGTGGTTGTGGTTTTTTATTCCACCTGTTGCTGAGAATGGTTTGAGGATCTTGGCTTCCATAATACTTTTCACTGCTCTCCCACGAGACCCCCTGACATCCTAAATACATGTTCACTATCATACCAGTGCTGAATGTAATGCCCCAGAGGTGGTGGACAGTATGATTATTTGATGACCCCTACCTGGTGCATGGTAGGTGGACTTCTAGGCCTTGGAAATATGCATAACAGCCATGTCCAGAGACAGATACATTAAAAAATATAAAAAATAAAAAACTGTATGAAGATAGACAGGGAGAGGAGACAAAGGCTGTGTTTTTGTTAAATATAAAAGTTGTCAAGTGCTGAAACACAGAAGTCATTAAGGAAATGCCTGTTTAGTGCATAATGTACTGCAGGATATGCTACAATCCTCACAAATGAGCTAAATAAGTAAAGTTGTGAATGCCACAATCCTCACAGATGTGCAAAGTTGTGCCTGTACATAAAAGACACAGGAAAACAGATGTGTAAGAACTAGGTTGTACACTGGCAGCAGAATTATATTCATTTTTCTTAGCTTTAGCTAAGGTGTGGTAGGGTTTGTGACTGATCAACTGCTACATCAATCCTCATGCAAAAAAATATAAATAAATAAATAAATAAAAAATCTATCTATCTATCTATCTATTGCCAGACGCCTCAATCCCGTTTGGGGTGGCCACAAACAAATCGCCTCCAAGTCGCCCTGTCCCCCGCCATTTCACTCCCCTGCTCCCAACTCACACACCCCTCTTTCATATACCTCTCCACCCCATCCCTCCATCTCATCCTCGGCCTCCCCCTCCCTCTTTCCCCCTCCACCTCACTCACATACACTCTCTTCGTCAGTCTTTGACCCTCCAATAAAATAATAAAAGGACAAATTAAAATAAATCACCAGTGAACCTCAAGGCATTTCTCCTACAGCCTTCCACCATAAGGGAGGTTCCCAAAGTGATCAAGACATGGGAGATTATGATGAATAACATCAGAAGAAAACTCATCTTCTAGTGGAGGTGTGACAGAATCAGACAGTTTCAAAATATTATTGTTTAGTGAGTTAGAATGATATGTTAGAATTAATGGAAACATAGATAAATCGTGAGAATAGCATCAGTTTTAAGTCAGATTTCATAAACACATATGAAAATGGACGATTTCGTGAATAAGTACACATTGGGGATCATACAGTACATATAAACAGTACTGTGTACTCAATATCTACCTATCATCTATCTATCTATCTACCTACCTATCTATTTATCTATCTATCTACCTATCTATATATATATATATACAGTATATATATACAGTATATATACTGTATGTGTATGTGTGTATATATATATATATATATATATATATATATATATCCTCCCTGGGGAAGGGGGATAGAATACTTCCTCAGTATTCTCTGCTTGTCATAAGAGTCAACTAAAAGGGACACTTTTATCTACATTCTTTTTGCTCTCTTTCTTTCCCTTGTACTTTGTCTGTCCAAACCCTGTGCATTTTACTTTCATTTAGTTAATTTCCTCTCTCCACTGTCTGGTTCCTGCGAGTCACTGGCATTGGCTCCAGGGTAAAATATTTTACTGCTTAAGAAATCTTTATGAACTCTGGTGACGAAGCAATGGCCCTCAGTTCCGTGCAGCCCTTAAGTGGGCAGGGGGTGCTAAGAATCCCACGGTGTAAAAATAAGTTCATAAATCCAAAAAGAACCTTAAGAATAGGAAACTGGAATGTTCGAACTCTCAATCAGGCTGGTAAAATGGAAGAACTTATTTCAGTGTCCAAGGAATACAAGATGGATATTTGTGCTCTGACAGAAACGAGGTTGCTTGGAGCTGATAAAATGAATTTGGAAGATGGTATTACTATGTTGGTTTCTGGTAGGAGTGATGGAAATCATTACCAAGGAGTAGGCTTACTGCTGAGTAGAGATGCTTGCAAGGCACTATGTGAGTTTGAACCAGTTAATGAGCGCTTGCTTTATGCTCGCTTAAAATCTGACCATGGTAATATCAGTATGGTTGTAGGGTACGCTCCGACAAATGAGGCTGCTGATGAAATGAAGGATGACTTTTATGAGAAGCTGCAGGATGTAGTGAATAGAGTGGCAAGACATGATGTGTTAGTTTGCATTGGTGATTTTAATGCGATTGTTGGCAGTAGTAGGGATGGCTTTGAAGATTGTATGGGTAAGGAGGGTGTTGGTATAAGAAACGAAAATGGGGTGCGACTTGGAAGCTTTTGTTTGGCAAATGACCTTATAATTGGTGGAACTATCTTTGAGCATAGAAAAATACATAAGACTACTTGGATTTCACCATGTGGTAAATATTGTAACCAGAATGACCACATTGCAATTAGCAGAAGGCATAGGAGTTATTTGCAAGATGTTTGGGTAAGGAGGGGGGCAGATATAGGTAGTGATCATCAACTTGTTGTGTCAAAGATTAAAATAAAACTTAAGAGAAACGTTAATGGTAATTGTACAGGAGGTAATAATTATGATTTTGATGAGCTGAGAAGTGATGAGAGCACGAGGGAAAAGTTTCGATGCGAATGTAGAAATTTCTAGTCCTGCAGACTTTGATGAAATCTGAAGACAATGATAGTAATCAAATGTGGAGAGAGGTAAAAGAGGTTTTGCATGAGAGTGCTAAGGTTACTATTAAGAAAAAGGGAAAAGTGAGAAGGAAAAAGTGGATGTCAGATGAAACATGGAATGTAATTCAGAAAAGGAAAGAGGCTAAGTTAAGAAGTGAAGAACAACATGTTGATGGCCAGGTAGTTGAAGTACTTAGAGCAAAGTATTGGAGTTTACATTCTGAAGTAAAAAGACTCGTTAGACGTGATAAGAGGAGACTATATGATGAAAAGGCGACAGAGACAGAAATTAAATTAAGTAGAAATGACGGTCAGAGCACAAGAGCAGCGTATCAGGCCATAAAGGAGTTAACTGGGACTGAAAAGAGAAGGAAGGAAATACCTGTACGAGATAGAAATGGTAATTTGATGACTAAAGATTTGGATATAAAAGGAAGATGGAAAGAGCACTTTGAATCTGTTCTAAATAGACCAATCCCAGCTGAAGAGGACATTTTGCCAGCCGAGAAAGATTTGCAGATAGAAACAGGGGATATAACTTTGGAAGAGGTAGCAAAATCTATAAAGGAGTTAAAGAATTTTAAGGCTCCAGGTGAGGATGGAATATTCCCTGAAATGCTTAAGGTGGAAAATGACGAGTTGATGAATGCACTTTTGAAACTTTTTAATGTGGCTTGGGATAATGGTGGAATTCCAGAAGAGTGGCAAATTGGAGTGATTATAAAAATACCAAAAAAGGGAGATTTAAGTGTGTGTGGCAACTGGAGGAGGATAACTTTGACACCTGTAGTTGCAAAAGTCTTTTCCAAAATCTTGTTGAACAGAATAGAGCCAGTAATTGATAAAATTTTAAGAGAAGAACAAGCGAGATTTAGAAAGGGTTGAGGTTGTAATGATCATATATTTATTGTAAGGCATCTAATGCAACAAGCTAATGAGATGAAAATGCCACTTAACATGTGTTTTGTGGATTTTGAAAAGGCGTTTGATAGTGTTTCACGTGGAGCTACGTTGAAAATTATGAGATTCTATGGTATACCAGAAAAGTTTGTAAATATTATTAGAAGCCTGCATGAAGGTACTTTTTGTAAGGTAATGGTGGATGGTTCTTTGAGTGATCCATTTCAAGTTAGGTCAGGAGTGATTCAAGGAGGGGTTCTTTCGCCATTGTTGTTTGTTTTGGTTATGGGTTATGTTATGAAAAAGGTTTAAGGAGAACAGGTGCAGGAATTAACTGAAAAGAAAATAAGAAGCTGATGGATTTGGACTATGCTGATGATATTGTACTGATTTGCGGAAGTACTTACGAGATGCAGAGGGTGCTCGATTGTCTGGTGGAGGAAGGAGGAAAAGTGGGATTGGTAATAAATTGTGGAAAGACTGAAATTATTAATATGAACGTGGAGAACCAAATCGATTGTGTAATTGGGAATAATGTGGTGAAGAATGTAGAAAACTTTAAATATCTGGGAACGATTGTATCATCTAATGGATCATTAGCCCCTAAAACGCGGCTGTGTACGCGCGATCCCCCCCCTGTGGCGGGGTTGTAGCGGGGTCTGAGTGCCTGTGGAAAAATATTAGCCAAAAATCATAGATTAACCCTAGAGCATTAAAATTTTTAAGGCATATATTACTTACATTCAGCTATCTCCTGAGCCACATGTTGAGCCTTCGTTGACTACCCAAGGACTTGTGAAGACTTGCAAAGTTGGGTAACAAAGTCTTCACTCTCACACCTCCAGAAACCCGGTTTTCTTTCTACCACAGCCTCAATCTGTCACAGTACACTTTATACAACAACGTACAGGTTGTTTGGAATCCGTATTTGTAAATAAGAACTGAAAATAAGGCTAAAATGGACGGAGCGCACGGCCGACATGCAGCGCGGTGGCGATCTTCCCGTCAATATTGTCACATTTGCCTTTTCTCGGCAAAAAACACGTATACTCCTTTTTTTTCCATCATAGGACTTCGCAAACGTTTGCCTGTCACTATTACGGTAATAAAAATCAATGTCACTGCCAGTATTGTGGACTGGGAATGAGGGAAGACCACCGCGGCGCGAGTTTATTCAGCCTTACGGCAGGCACTTTATTCTCGCTCCTGTCGGCCACTCGCACTTCATTTCTATCGCTCACTTTCACTGTATCTTTTTTTTTTTTGCCTTATTCATCAGTGTCACTGTCCAGTGTTATAAAAATAATATTTTATACACAAAAAACTTTTACTTTCAGAACATAGAATAGGAAAATATGCTTTTATCTTTTTACACTGGAGTGACTGTCACTCGCAATACTTATATGATTACTATGTACAATTATTTACAACAAAAAACACTGTAACTGTCAGTGCTTTTACAAGTACATACACTAATTTACACTCATCAGGCTGTCACTGTCAGCACGTAAAAGAAAACTAAACAATATTATCACTGTCACTCTCAGTATTTTTCCCAATATTTTTACCCTTATTTTCAAAATCTACTTAGGCTGTGGTAGTCGAAAAACACGGGTAAGCACAGAGGGGAACTTTGCACTCTTTGCACTGCAAGGAGGTGCGCCTAAAAGTTCTTTCCTGCCTGGTAGTGTGGCTGCACACATGACACCTCCTCAGTGCTTTCCCCCTCTTTGCAGTGGCTGGCAGTGGCTCCAGGCGGTGTCGCTGAAGGTAGGCCATACACTGTAGGCGGTCTGGAGGTGTGTGAGGGTGGCGTTTGGGACCTGTTGAAAGCACCTGGCCATAACGCTGAAGCAGCTGGTAGACACAAGTCTTGGAGAATCTTCTGAGAGAGTAGTTGGCTGGCTTCCTGTTCTTGATTTTATACAGGATGAAGGCGTTCAACATGCACATGTCAATCAAGTGCAAGAATACCTTCCTGTACCAACGACGATTTTTCCTCAGACAGTCAATCTCTCCAATCATCATATCCGACTTGTCCACCAGCCGCATATTGACGTTATAGTCAATTACAGCATCAGGCTTCATCACAGGCTCGCCAGTCCTTCTGTCGACCTTCCCTGTTGCCAGCATTTCACCCTTGTGTACTGTGGTGAGCATGTTCACGACTCTCTTATCATGCCACCTGATCGCAAGCATCTTGTCAGATTTCTTCAGGTGCACGTCTCCCCGCTTTGACTTTTCAGCCTCTGGGAAGGCAGGGTAATGTGCCCTGTTACTTCTGACAGTGCCACAGGAGCCGACGCCGTGTTCAGAAAGGTACTTGGCGAGTTTTGGAGCTGTATAATAATTGTCCGTATACAGGACATGATTCTCGCCAAAGTACTTTTCCAAAAGCACTTTCACCACAGAACCAGAGAATCCAAGGGGGTCAGTCTTATCCAAGTCGACATTGCTGGCGGTGTAGATGACGAAGTCAAGGATGAACCCCGTCTTGCAGTCGCACAGCACGAAAAACTTGATTCCAAAGCGGTGGCGTTTGCTTGGAATGTATTGGACGAACCGAAGACGGCCCCTGAACAATACCAAAGACTCGTCAATCACGACTTTCTTGAAAGGGCGCAAGAACCTCGTAAACTTATCTTTGATCATGTTCAGGATTCCCCTCACTTTCCATAATGGGTCAGTTTGGGAAGGCTCATCATTATTCACGAAGTGAAGATAAGTCATCAGCTGCCTAAAACGATCGCGGCTCATGTATTTATTGAATATTGGTGTTGGGCACAGCTCGTCGGAACCCCAGTACTCTTCCAACTTATGCTTCCAGTTGTGCGGCATAAGCAACATCAAGGCAATAAATACAAAAGCTCGCGGATCGTCAAAGGCACCCATGATGCCATCCGCGACGTGGATGGCGTCGCAGCCTCACCTTCTTCTTCGCGAATTGGCGCACATTGCCCCTCGTACCTGTTGGTCTCGGTACAGATGTGCTCCATAACCTCGTCGTCAAGGAAGGCCAACAGGTAGTCAACACATTCACCATCGTCGTCCACAGGGAAGTCAGCCTGAAGTCCACACTCACTTTCGTCAAAGGGCAGATCTTCAGGCACAAAATCTGATCCCTCTGACCACACAAAAGCATCTAAAGTTCCCTGCCTAGGCTGGGAGGTGCTTGGGGCGGCGGGGGGTGAGGCAGGTCGTGTGGGAGTGGGTGAGGCAGGCTGGGCAATAGTAGGTAAGGGAGAGGTTATCCCAGGCCGTGTTGGTGTTGTGGTGGTGGTGGTGGTGGTTGGAGGGAGATTATCGCCTGGGTCAAGGTCACCCGCGGTGGCGTGACTCCTGAGTTGCCTAGTGGGAGTTAGCCTAGGGGACTTAACTTTACTCACACGAACACTAGGCCTACGATAACCTCTCATACTTAACACTGCTCGTCTACTTCCCTTTCTCGGTGGTGATGGAGACTCCAATGACTCAGGAGACAGGACAGCAGACGAGGAGGACGAGAGAAGAGGGCTGGGAGAACGTGGCGGGCTTGCGGTGGTGTGGCGTGGCGTAGTGGACAATGGCGGTGCACTGCTGTCTCCGCTCCTCTTCCTTTTCTCTCCCTTTCCATATTCGAGGCCCCTTTTCACCGGGGCCTTCCCTGTAGAGGTGCTGGGCACAGTCACAGTTTCCTCGGGCACAGAAATCATCACTTCCGGGGCTGAATCAACACTCGATTGTGTCTCTGATTCAGCCAGGCTAGACAAAACACCCACGTCACTGCCGTAGTCCATAGAGGCTTTCAACAGTTCAGATGCTATGGCCGAGTCACTTAGCCCCTTGGTAGTCACTTGTAAAGTTTTGAAGGGCGTAGAGGTAACAAAACCCTTTTTTGGAGGGCTAGAAGGCACGGAACTAGAAGAGCTAGAGCCTGACATGGTGTCACCGTGGCAGATTTGCGTGGACTGACGCTAATCTGGGGCAAACCGCGCAAAAAAATGACAGTGTGACAACTGGGGAAACAAGCGTTTCCCAATAGCAAAAAGTGCTTGCGAGATGACGGCGCAGATTGACACGTATCAGCCATCCGCGCGTTGCCATATCGCACGACGAGGGAGGGCCGCGCATCGGTGCGTCCGTGGGTAAAAAAAATGAGACTTGGCAACAACCGAGGTCAGTAGTACAAAGGTCAAGTGTGCTAAAAGTAGCTCACGGGTGGCGGGACTGAGAGACAATACCAGCTTGAGCCTGCTTGCCCGCGGTTATTCAAAATTAACTCAAATCGCAAACGCGACGACCAGCCGTCTTGCCCTTTGGGCCGACCGTCGCAAAAGCGATGATCCGCGTTTTAGGGGTTAAACAATGAAATTGAGGAGAGGATTAGACAGGCTTGGCGAGCTGTTGGAATGTTGAAATCTGTTTGGAATAATAATATGCTTTCAGTACATACTGAAGTGAAAATTTACAAGTCCATGGTTAGACCCATTTTAATTTACGGGCATGAGTCATGGTACAGTACAATTGCAACAGATCAGAAAGTATTAGGATTTGAGAATAAAATACTGAGAAGGATTCTTGGGGTAAAGTGGCAAGACAGAGTTACAAATGAAAGAGTAAGGGATATTACGAGAGTGGAACCAGTTAATGAATATGTGAGACTGTCTCGCTGGAAGTGGCTGGGGCACATATACAGAAAAGAAGGTTGTTTAATACAGGATGTGCCAGAGTGGATTGCTAGAGGAAGAAGAGGTAGAGGTAGGCCGAGGGAAACCTTGGTTGAGGACAATGAAAAAAGAAGCAGGAGAGGAGTGTTGGTGGGACCTGAAGGAGATGGCAAGAGACAAATATTGGTGGAGAGAGTTCATTGAGGCCCTATGCATCCCGTGGGGTGCCACAGGAAATGATTGATTGATTGATTGATATATATATATATATACTGTATATGTACTAAAGAGAGATAGAGAGAGAGAGAGAGAGAGAGAAATATCAACTCACAACTTCCTGATGCCAGACTCTTCTTTCTTCCAGGGAGCATCGTCAGGCTCGAAGGGCATTGGTCCCTGCACTGGGGGGTCATCCTCTTCATCGTTAACTCCCGCACCTGTGTCCCTGTGCCACAGACAAAAACAGAAACAGTAAGTCTCCTTTAATTTCATCAGAGTTTGTCTTCATTATTGTTGCCTTCTTTGTTTTTAATTTGTTATTACAGGGTTTAGTAGCTGCCATTTCTGCAAGTGTAGTTTGCTTTGTATGTCGAGTGGTGTCACTGTTCTTTTAAAGGTATAAACATGTTTTGAGTGCTAGTGAATTGCTTAGGATGAATTGTTACTTTTGAGAATCAAAAGATGAGGCTATTATCTATCTATCGATCTATAGCCAGACGCCTCAATCCCATTTGGGGTGGCCACAAACAAATCGCCTCCACTTCGTCCTGTCCCCCGCCATTTCACTGCCCTGCTCCCAACTCACACCCCCCTCTCTCATATACCTCTCCACCCCATCCCTCCATCTCATCCTCGGCCTCCCCCTCCCTCTTCCCCCCTCCACCTCACTCACATACACTCTCTATTATTTTTATTATCATTTTATTGATTTTATTATTATTATTATTATTATTATTATTATTATTATTGCTCACCTGATATGTTGATATTAAAAAGATACACAGTACTGATATGATACAGATGATAATGTTAACCCCATGAATCCAACGACATAACCTTTCTTTCTGCTACCTCGTGACGATGATTTTCGTCAGAAGATCGTCTGTTAGTGAAGATGTTGGTGGAGGCTATATTAAATTCTTCCAGTTCAGAGTCTCAGTTTGAAGGTGGGATGAATAATATAGAAATACATTCCTGGATTCATGGAGTTTAGGTGCACAAGACAGTTAACAGTGATGGAATTGTTCTCTTGCATGTTATTTATGTAAACTGTGTAGATATTAAAAACTTTATAGATAACATGAGTGAATACTAAGGTGTAATGGAATAGATTAATACTTGGCTGCTGAGATGTGCATTAATGAAGTTAAGGTTATATGGTAATATTCTTGCAGCTCCTAGTTTTAATCAGCTGTTCAGCTATATAGTATGTGGATTTAATGGTTTAATGTCTACTTGAGATGAAAGCCCACTTATGTGTGTGTCAGTTTGATTTCCTGATAGAGAGTGAGAGATTTTTTGATCAGGTACTTCCACCAAGGGCTTTTCTAGTCATCTATCATTCTTTCTACCTTGAAGGGGGTAATATGTCAGTGGCTGTTACAAACCCTGCCTCACTGTTGGTTGTGCCCTGGAATAAGACATATAGGCACACTAGGTACTATACTGAAAGATGCTCCACAAATGATCACGGAATGTTTGAGGTCTGTCGTAACCTTGTCTCTCTCATTTTTAAAATTATGGCCTTTATTCTCAGAGTATTAATAGTGCAGAACTGTTTCCTGATTATTTACCTATTTTTGGTCTAGTTGTAATGCTAATATCTATGGTTCTTTGGTTTTTTATGTTATTATTTAGGATGTTTCACTCTCATCTTAAATGTCAGGAGCAGCTGCCTAGCCCCGGGCTCCTATGGTCCTCATGGGGCAATGCAGGATTGGATGATGGATGGATGGATGGATTTAGGATGTTTTATAGTTCCACTCTGTAAAGGTTTTTCTTTCTTTCTAGACCCTACCTCACACCATTCTGTGGTGGGAAAGAGAGACCAGGATGTTGATGATGGTTAGTCAGGACGTGACTTGTCTTCTACACACTAATTCTTTTTCCTTAACTTGACATAGCCCAGAGGCAGAAAAAGACAGTGCTGAGGTCCTATATCCTTTCTATAGCACTTTCTTATAACTAGCATCAGATTCTAGTGTTAATTTTTTTACAGCTGAGCATTCAAACTGTAGAGGTAGCAGTTTTAGGCCAAGTTACAGTAACTTGTTCACATATTGTATTGGGACTCACTGTGATCAGCGAAGAGGCTCCCATGCACCTCTTCCTTATCAGTTTATTTCCACATATGGCACATTGATATTCTCTTGTAATTTATTTGGGGAAATAGCAGTCAGATAAATTATTTCCTGGTCAGGAGGGCTGATAGGAGGTAGGAGAGGGATGTAAAAGTTATAGGAAGTGAGGAGTGTGTGCAGCAGCACAAACTATTGACTTGTGATACGGTGCTTAAAGAACGAGTGATGAAAAAGAGGACTTATGTACCTAGGAGGAAAATATGGAAGCTGGAAAACGAAGTAGTAAGGGACGCCTTCTATAGCGAGTTGAGGAGAGTGGTGGCTGAACAGGGAGCTGTAGACAGAGGCGTTAATGAACAGTAAAGAGCCCTCAAGAACAATTTCTTGAGAGTTACTGATATAAAATGCGATTGGACACGAGGACCACCAAGACATAAAGTAACTTGGTGGTGGGATGAGGGTGTAGAAGCTGCAGTTAAGGAGAAAAGAAGGCTTTTCCAGGAATGAAAGAAGGGTGGTAGCAAAGAGGAATATCTGGCTGCCAAACGGAGGGCTAGAAGAGAGGTATACAGGGCGAAGTCTGAGTCACAGAGACTATTACTTGATAACATAAATCATGGGGAATGGAAAAATATGATATTCAGGGTGGCAGGTCAGGTTAAGAGGGATAATCGGGATATTATAGGTGAGCAGTGTGTGAAGAATGATGAACGAAGGGTAGTGGTGAACAGTGGGGATATTAAAGATGCATGGGGAGAGCATTATAACCAGTTGTTGAATGAGGAGTTTGACTGGGACAGGGAAGGTTTGGAGCCAGCAGATCCAGTGTCTGACCTTTGCCCTTTGATTGATGCTGCTACTGTGAGTGAGGCAATAGGCAGGATGAGGGTGGGGAAGGCAGCAGGTGTGTCTGGGTTGACTGCCGAAATGTTGAAGGCCTCAGGCGATATAGGGGTGAAGTTAGTCACTGACCTGATAAATAGGATTATTTATGAGTGTGTTGTCCCAGATGGTTGGCTGAAGAGTTAACAGAGGCACCATAGTTGGCTCCACTTCACCTCATAAAATGGTTCACCTCACAAAAATGGTTACCACTCACAGGTGTAAGTGTGTTCCTGGGTTACAGAAGTGAAATCAAAAGTACATTCAAGTCCCTTCCTTCCTTCCTCTCAACTCTTCCATTGTAAACCTAGCCCTCCCAGGCGTAGCATTCAAGAACACACAACACATCCATCTAATCACTGTCCTCTGTATGTCTGAGCCAATGAATATCCTCTTCCTTTACTGCCCATGTCTCACTACCATCCAGCATTACACTCCTAACACATGTCCAAGATGAATATAATTTCCTGACCAACACATATACAACATAAGTCCAATACTAGACTTCCTTTACTTAGCCTAAGGTGCCTTCATGTGGTGGCACTGATGTGTGAGTGGTGGAGCTGCCCAGGTATTTAAACATCCCTCAACACCTTCCCTATCTCTGCTTGGAGGAGGATGGAAAAAAAAAATATGTTCATCCTTGGTTTGTATAAATCCACCAACTGTGTAAATTAAAATAAAAAAAGAACTGACGCTAAAGAGGGATGCCTTCACCTGGTGACACTAATATACAACCTCCCTCAACCCACAATTTCAAATAAGGAGGATGGTGGAGAGGATGGAGAGTGAGAGGCTAATGAAGATAATGTATGTGAGTGAGGTGGAGGGGAGGAGAGGGAGGGGGAGGCCAAGGATGAGATGGAGGAATGGAGTGGAGAGGTATATGAGAGAGAGGAGTGTGAGCTGGGAGCAGGGCAGTGAAATGGCGGGGGACAGGGCGACATGGAGGCGATTTGTTTGTGGACAACCCTTACGGGATTAAGGCGTCTGGTAATAGATAGACAGAGAGATAGGATGGTGGACTGCAGGAGAAGAGCAACATCAGCCTGCAGTCCACTATATTTCAGAATCTACCTTTTGATTCACTTTCATCGCTTCACCCACAGATAAACAAACCGAGATACATGAAAGCAACAAAACCACACGTGCCCTATGGTAACATGCCACACATACCTTCACTATAAGCACGCGCACATGCACACACACACACACACACACACACAAAGATTCATATCCTGATGGGCCTGAAGCAATAACAAGAACAAAGAGGCATCACATTCACACACTTACCACATTGTACAGGGCAGGTGTTGGGGTTAACGTCCATTACAGTTTCAAGTTAGCTGGGGATTCCTCTTCTTCTTCTTTCTGCCTCTCTCTAGGCAGCTTCCACGGCTGACAATCAACTCACGCACCTGAAAAATATATTACACAATTAGTCCTTTCCTTCTGAACCTTAAGTTTACCTGGTAAGAAACGTATCTGGTGGCATCAAGAACAATATCATTTGGGGACAACAACAGGGTGACATGGAGGCAATTTGTTTGTGGCCACCCCTGGAGGCGTCTGGCAATAGATTGATACTTTTTTTTTTTTTTTAATGCACAGAAGGAACACAAGGCTACAAGCCCACAAGATTGTTCCCTCCAAGAAAAAATAAAAACACAATAACAGAAGCCATATTCAAGACCCAATCATTTCAAGATGCCTGGACACACTGTATTTAAAACACTAAAGATCACAGACAGTAGGAAATACAAAGACAGTTCCAGAGTTGACCTATTGCATACATGAAGTACTGAATGTAATGGTTAACTCTTGCATTTGAGAGTTTACATATTACTATCTATCTATCTATCTATCTATTGCCAGACGCCATAATCCCGTACGGGGTGGCCATTTGACTCTGAGTTATTTGTTTTACAGGGAGGGGCACTAACCCTCCACCAACCCACTTGACACGTAGGGAGCACGTATGGTTTGGTTATATGGTTACCACCCAGTGTTGTAAATGGTTTCTTGGCTTACAGGAAACCATTTGGCTTGTCACTCAATGTAAAGCCACCTATAACGGAAAGAAAAGCAATAAGAAGTGACAGGAAAGATGGGAGAAATAGGAAGAGAGGAGGACAAGCACAGAAAAAGAATGATAAAGGCTAAGGAAGAAGTAGGCAGCATTACATCAAGACAGGTTATCATTCTCATTATTTATAACCAAATCAAAGCATTATAGTGTTTTAACAAGTTCTTGATATTATGTCAAAGTTACCATCACATGATGTTTATATATTTATTTTAAATTTAAGTTTTGCTGATTCTATGAATATTATCAATGTCAATATTTTTCATTTCCTTGTACGGTCCAAAATGAGCATATGGTCAATTAATTTCATCAATCAAATGTCAACTGTAACGAACTCTCTGAGGAAACTGAAGAACCTTCTCAGAATTACAACACATCAGGTTTGGTAAGTAGGGCAGACACAGCCAACCATCCTGCCTACAATTTCAGTCTTACTCTGCCTGGCATTGCACTTCCACCACCGCTCTGCTACTTACCTAGACCCATTTGACTGTAATTTGGCCTACAATTTCTGTCTCTCCATCCTGAATACTGAGCTGTAACAACAAATTTACACTAGAATAAGATGCTAGTCCTGACTAAGTGTCATGAAATGGATGCAGAATGCTCAGGAGAGAGAGAAGCAGTCAGGGAGAAAGACTGAAAGTTGAGAAGCTGAGGATCAAAGAAATGGCAGATGAATACAGGACCAAAGTAGAGGACGAGTTAGAATTACTGAATTGGAATGAATTGGATCTGGACAGACTGTGGAAAGCATATAGGGATTGCTTAGTTAGGAATGCTAAAGCGGTATGTGGTGTGGCAAGAGTAACAACAAAGAAGAAAGGTATGGCATGGTGGGATGAGGAGGTAAAGAGAGCGGTGGAGGAAAAGAGGAAGAAGTGGCTAAAGTGGTTACAGGATAGGGGTTCAGTTGAAATAAGAACTGAATATGTTGTGAGCAAGAAGCACGTAAAGAGACTAGTGATGAGGAAAAAGGAGGAGGTAAATGAGGATCTAGGAAGAAAAATTAATGCAAACTACTCTGAAAATAGAAAGTTATTCTGGAAAGAGGTGCGGAAATGTAGAAGTGAAAGCAGTAAGAAATGGGATGGTATGAAGGATGCAGGTGGTAGATTATTAACCCATGGAGATGAAGTAAGGACCAGATGGAAAGAATATTTTGAAAGCCTGATGAATAGGGATAGAGAGAGCAGAGCAGCTGTAAACATGATTGGTTTTGGGGGTGTGCAGAGAAGGTATGCAGTGCCAGGAGACGTGACACTCACACAGGTGAAGAGTGCTGTGAAGCAGCTGAAAAATGGGAAAGCAGCTGGGGTTGATGAGGTGTATGCAGAGATGCTTAAATGTAGTGGAGAGAATGGAATGAAGTGCTTGTTGGAGATATGTAAGAAGACATGGATGAGTGAAACTGTTTCTGCAGAGTGGAAAAAGGCTGTGATTGTACCCCTGTACAAAAATAAAGGTGAATGAAGTGAGTGTAAGAATTATCGTGGCATAAGCTTACTGAGTGTGGTAGGGAAGGTATATGGAAGAATTATTATAGTGAGAGTAAGAGAGATATCAAAAGTCCTAGAGAGTGATGAACAGGGTGGCTTTAGGAGTGGCAGAGGATGTGTGGATCAAGTATTTGCAGTGAGACAGATAGTAGAGAAGGCTTGTGAGAAGGACCATAAGGAATTTATGGCATTCATGGATCTGGAAAAAGCATATGACAAAGTGGACAGAGAAGGATTGTGGAAAGTTTTGTGCATGTAAGGTGTAGAGGGTAAGCTGTTAGGTGCCATCAAGAGTTTTTATGATGGTAGTGAAGCATGTGTCAGGGTTAATGGGCATCTAAGTGAATGGTTCACAATCAGTGTGGGCGTGCGACAAGGTTGTGTGATGTCCCCATGGTTGTTCAATGTATATATGGATGGGGTGATGGGAGAAGTGAAAACATGAGTAATGGAGAGAGGGATGGCATTGGTAATGAATGGTGATGGATGGAATATCTCAAATTTGTTGTATGCTGATGATGCAGTACTGCTTGCAAGTACCGGACAAGAACTTGGTAGGCTAGTGCAGAGTTTTGCTGATGTCTGTAAGCGTCGTGCCTTGAGAGTACATGTAGAAAAGAGTAAAGTGATGGTTATTGAGTGAGAAGGTGACTCCCAGTGCAATGTCACAGTAAATGGAGAGAGACTGGAATTGGTGAGAGAGTTCAAATACCCGGGTACAGTGATAAAAAAGTGAAAAAAAAAAATGTTACCATAGACTGAATTAATGTGTCTTTCAAAACAAATAAAGGAATCAGACTTAACAACATTCAGGAACAGACTCAGCACTCTTTCTCTCTCTCTCTCTCTCTCACACACACACACACACACACACACACACACACACACAAAAGGGGGTGATGCCTGGTAGATTTACCCCTTATTAAACTTAAAGCATCATACTGGCAAGTGCAAGTGCAATAAGATTGTGTCATATCATATTGTTTATAAAGGCTCCAACCTGATTGCATACATTTGCCTTGGTCACCTAATGGCAACTCTCCACATTACTTGATCTCTGGCAGCCTCCCTATTCTGTCCCTTATCCCTGAGGTCACACTCTATAACCTCGTCCCAGGTCTTTTTCAGTCTGCCTCTCACAACCCTACCTGACATTCATACTTCTCACTTTCCCCACCCAATTGCCATCCTCCATCCTCCCCACATGCCCAAACCATCTCAATCAACCCCTCCTTATCACAACACCAATACACTTCGGTCCGATCCTTCCTCTCAACTCTACCCTCAACGTTCACACCTCTCACCCTCCACACCCAGTTGTCATCTTTCATCCTCTCCACATGCCCAAACCGTCTCAAGCTACCCCTCCTCATCACAACATCAATACACTTCAGTTCCATCCTTCCTCTCAACTCTTCATCAACATCTCTCACCATACCAGTTGTCATCTTCCATCCTCTCCACATGCCCAAACCATCTCAATCTATCAATCCTCATCACAATAATGTTTTCATGTACATTTTTATACCCTAACTCCTGTTGCAACAATAATCAACTTATATGATGAAACTAAAAAATCCCTAATTATATATGACATGGTGGGCATACAAAGACAGAAGAAAAAAAAGATCACTTCTATATTTTTACCTCAGAAAGTGCAGAACTAACCATCTACATGATATCTCCTTGCTGGGTATAATTTAGTCAACTACTGAGGCTGTGTTTATACTTCAAGATTACTTTTCTCATTTATTTGTACCCTTAAAATTTGCACACACACACAGGTTCATTTGTGCAACATTGAGGGGTTAGTCCTTAGCTTTAACTCATCTGATGTCTGTCTATCTGTTGCAAGACGCCTTAATCCCATTAGGGGTGACCACAAACAAATCTCCATATTGCCCTGTCCTCTGCTATTTCACTGACCTCCCTGCAACTCAACATCCGCTCTCCGATCTCTCTCCACTCCATCTCATCCTTGGTCTCCCCCTCCACCTGACTCAAACAGATCTCCATGTTGCCCTGTCCTCTTCTACTTGGTTCACCCTTCTCTAACTCACACTCCTCTGTCTCATACATCTCGCCACTCCATCCCTCCATCTCATTCTTGGTCTCCCCTTCCACCTCGAAATGAACGGATCTTGAATTTGGCTCTCTTTTGTATTGTTTTTGTTTCTTTCTTGGAAGGAACATTAATGTGGGCTCAGACTGTGGTTCCTTCTTCCTCGCATTAAAAAAAAACTCTTCCAGCTATTCAGACTCTTACACACTCTTTCAGCCAGTCTAACTTTCATACACTCTACTAGCCAGTCTCTCATTCTCCATCCTTTCCACTTGGCCAAACCACATCAAAGTACTTCTCTAAACACTTTCAATCACAAAAGATTTCACATGAGCTAAGGGGACTTTGTATGAAACACGTGCTACGAGTGTAATGCTGTATGGTAGTGAGACCTGTGCAGCAAAGGAAGAGGATATTCACAGGCTTAAATGTACAGAAATGGCAATGATTAGGTGGATGTGCAGTGCATCCCTGAGTGCAAGGCCTGGGGGAGCTAGGTTTACGACAGAAGAGTTGAGAGGTGAGGTGGGACTGGAGTGTATTGTTGTTGTGATGAGGAGAGGTAGATTGAGGTGGTTTGGGCATGTGGAGAGGATGGGGGATGATAACTGAGTGCAGAAAGTGAGAAGAGTTAATTTTAGGGGTGGGGTTGCAAGGGGTACAGCAAAAAGGACCTGGGACAAGGTCATTAAGTGTGACCTCAGGGTTAAGGGACTGAACAGGGAGGCTGCCAGAGATTGAGCAGCATGGAGAGCCACCATTAGGTGGCCAAGGCTGACACATGCACATTGGAGCCTTCAAAAACGAAACTAGTCACACCAGGTACTGACCAGAATTTTCAGCCATGTACCTGCACAAACAGTTTCGTTTCTAAGGGTGCTGTTTACCCCTCCATAAATATAAGTTTTTTTGCTTTCGTTTTATAATCCTGACAGTCTGTTTATATGTGACAGTATGGTGCAGAGGCCAAGGATGAGGTGGAGGGATGGAGTTGAGTGACATACGAGGGAGGGGGGAGTGAGTTGAGAGGAGGGTAGTAAAATGGTGGGTGACTGAGCAACTTGGAGGCGTTTTGTCTGTGGCCACCCTTTGTGGGATTAGGGCGTCGGGCTATAGACAGATAGACAGATGGTGCAGCACAGATGATTTGCCACACAGCACACCCAAGGCAATAACCCTACATGGAGTTTACTGATGACTGACACTGTGTAGGCAGAGCTGATGGAGAATATGAGATAGTAGAAGGTCAAAAGGAACAGGGAAGTGAGCTTAGAAAGACAAAGAGAGAGAGAAAAAGACAAGTAGATAGATAAACAGATAGAGATAGAGAGAAAGAGGGAGAAACTTTATTACAGTACAATGATCCCTACTCTATCATATGGAAGTGAAGCTTAGCCTTACCTTATGACACCCTATGGAGATCTCAGCCACTAAGCCTCAGTTACGCAGTGCCGTGGCATCAATATATTCTTGCAAATACCCTAGCCTGTCGCAGTATGAGGCAAGAGGTGGTGTGTCTCCCATCTTTCGCAGGAAGGCGTCTGATTTCGGCTTGAAGGCTTCTACGGTGCAGGTTAACACGTTTGTGAAATATCCTTTGACGTGGCAGGATCTTCCCCTCTTGCTACGGAACTTTTATTCAAGCTTGGGTAGTACCAGACTCCTCCACAGGGTTAACATGCTGGTCTCATCCCTGGTGAAAGGACACAGGTCAAGGGTGAGAGCAGTGGAAGAGTGGCAAAGAGTGAAAAAATGTTATCTGAGAGGAGCATGTGGAATGAAAAAGAGGTATATGAGAGGTGCATGTGGAATTATATGGAAAAACAACGACAAATGATGAAGGTGACAAGCACTGTGATGTGGATGTTACGAGAAATACTCTGTGATGGTTCAGTCATGTGGAGAACAGAGAATGAGACTGACCAGGAGACTGTATGAGTGAGGTATTAGGGCAAACTAAGGCTAAGATGGTGGGATGGAGTGGTGAGAGATATAAGAGGAGTTGTGAATGGCAGAAGACAGAGTGACATGGAGGCGATTTGTCTGTGGCCACCCCTTGAAGGATTAACGTGTCTGGTAAGTTATACAGATAGATACAGGTAGATAAACAGACAAGGTCAAAGGGAATCTGCTGGTAATGCATGACTTCCTGTAAATGTCTGTTACTATGACCTCAATCTTGGCTATAAAAAATCAATAAATAAATAAATCATGCCCTATGGGTCAGACACTTACATATTGAAACTTTATTTATTTATTTATAAGTGTACATTAGTGATTATTTAATGCACAGCTTCTCCCTTTCCTATAAAAATTCTAATGCTTGATCATTTTAAAAACACTTCCCTACCTTTCTTCCTGCCTCCCTCCCTTCCTGGATGGTGTGGAGGGTGGGAGATAATCCTGTCTATTCTTTTCTCACATGTTTGTTAAATCTTTGTACCCTCACATCCACTCTTTTTTTCTCACCAGAATGAGAGACTGACAAGGAGAGTGTATGTGAGTGAGGTGGAGGGGGGGGAAGAGGGGGAGGGAGGCCAAGGAGATGAGATGGAGTGGAGAGGTATATGAGAGAGGGGGTATGAGCTGGGAGCAGGGCAATGAACATGTATGCAGCCAATCTTAAGCTGTATCTTAATAACATTACCTGTAATACAGAGGTAACCCTGAATGACTTTAGTCAAGCCATGGACACAATTCTGAGCCAGGAGAACTAACTGTCTGTAAACAGGCTATGTACCATGACACAAACTGTGGACTTCGACTCCTTCAAACTCAACATTATGGACTTAAATCCTAGCATTATTCTATCTGAAATGTATGTTTGCTGTTAAGAACTATTTTGCTGTTTATGCCTACTGTCTCCTGTAAATAAAAAGCCACATATTTGGTCTCCTGTGTTGGATTTCAAAATTTACGACTATCGGGAGGCGTTCTGGGAGGGTAAAATGCTAAATTTGGGGGTCCACATTTCAAGGGATATGTACAGAGGGTTAGACTTGATTCTTTAGCCAACCAATGCTATTTCCTCACTCAGACAGACCATCTCCATATTTTAGAGGGGGTATTTGAAAATTATGGAACACCACCTCCTACCCAACCCCGATCATTTTACTAGTAAGCTATTTCCTTCTGTCCTAGCTTTTCCCCTTCCTTCAGACCCCTACAGTTGGCCACCAAATACAGCTCCCTATCTGTTTGTAAAGCTGGGGGCAATAATGGATCAAAAAATGGCTGGGTAGATAAACAGGAACATTGACAGAAGAATAAACGGACAGCCTGACAGACAGTCTGATAGATACAGAGATAATTATGCTGCAGTGCTCCTCTGTGCAACTGACCTTTGTGTCTGTGACATTTCCTAAACCTTCCTGGGATACAAGGCCACTCTATCATCTGGGTAACCACACAACTTTCCTAGGTACTCATTTTACCTTTTGTATTATTCTCTCTCTCTCTCTCTCTTTGGGGTGTTTATGCTCCTCTCCTGAACAGCTGTCTTCCTGAACTAAATCAAACAGAAAGGTAACGAACTCTCTCCCATCCATGAAACTGAAACCAAACAATATTTCCCCATACATTTCAGCGTGTATGATAGTTCTGAGTATCCAAAATATATGTTTATGCTAAAAAAAAAGTTAAAATATAATATATTTCTTGAAATGTGAGGTGCATAGTTATTTCACAGCTCTGTCTTCTGTTCAGTTGTTAAAATTTAAACAGAAAGTGTTGTATTTCACAGCTCTTCGCCTTACTTCAGAATGCAAAATATAGTGGGAGTGTAAATATTCTTTGCTTACCTCACTATCACTGTTCAGATTTCACTGCCTGACGTCTGTGTTGGTACCAGGACACTATCAAGCATTGTCTTGCCTTTCATGTATGCATTTCCTGCTTTCAAATCACTATTTTCCACTGCTTCTCATTAATAATCTTTTGTCTTCCTGTCTTCCACATTTGCATTTCCTACTTCAATTCACCATCTTACACTTTGTCATTAACTCATTTTCTCCTTCCTCTTTCTTGCTCCCATCATATGCACTCTTTCAGCCTCTCATAACCTCTCCATACCTAACCTAACTAATTCTGATGCAGCCTAACTGCATCTAACCCTGCCTAATCCTAACTAGTCTCACTTAACCATACCATACCCGACCTAACCCAATCCAGTCAAGCCTAAAATGACCTAATCCAACCAAACCTAACCCAGCCTAACCCAACCAAATAAAACCCATCCCAAAACCTATGAAAACCGACGTATTCTAAAGCAATCTAACCTAATCCGTCTATATCTAGTCAAACTGAAGCCAACCCAACCAAAAATTACCTAATCAGACCAAACCCTGCCCAAAGTGACCTAACCTAACTTTCAATCAGCCATTAATTCCCTAAGAAATTTTGCTGCCTTCATGAAAGTCTATGGGTGTCACATTCCAAGTTTCGCCTGTTCTGTGTACACGTATACCTTTGTGTTATGGAGCAGCATGTCATTACTAATGCTAGGTATTAATATCAACCACCCTGGCATAGTAAATGGTTCCTGGACTACAAAAAGACCACTTGGTTTGTCAGTCAGGGTAGAATCACCAGGAGGTAGCACTACACACTCACTCCCTCACCATTCCAGCCCCTGGAATCCTGACTCCACCTCATAAATATCCTCACTTAAATGCTTCATATTCTGGCAATAATATCCTGTATATCTCAGGAGTCAAGATGGAGAGATGGTTATTTTATGCTGTGTTAAGTAGACAAACAGACAGACTGACAAATGAGGAAGTAAAGGAGTATTGTGGTGTTGATGTGGTTGAAAATGTTAAGAGAAATACTCTGAGATGGTTTGGCTATGTGGAGAGGATGGAGAATGAGAGACTGACTACAAGAGTTTGTGAGTGAGGTGGAGGGGATGAGGAGAGGGATGGAGTGGAGAGGATGCAGAATATGAGACTAACTAGAAGAGTGCATGTGAGTGGGGTGGAGGGGGAGACCAAGGATGATATGAAATGGAGAGGATGGACAATGAGAGACTGACTAGAAGAGTGCATGTGGGTGAGATGGGAGGGGAGACCAAGGATGAGATGGAGGGATGGGATGGAGAGAGATATGAGAGAGGAAGGGTGTGAGTTGGAGGGAGGGAAGAGGACAGGGTAACATGGAGGCAATTTGTTAGTGGCCACCCCTTACAGGAATAAGGTGCCTTGCAACAGATAGATAGACACAGATAGATAGAAAAATGGATAAAGTTACCAGATAGAGACATACCTGACACAATATATAGCAGACTGAGTGTGGAGATACCAGGCCATTCTCCAAAAGTGTTTATAGGAGCTGCAAGCCAGGACTTTTGCAGTGCTTGTTCCCCACCACACTGTAAAATAGAAAGACATGATAATATTAATAACAACAATAATAATCATCATCATAATCATAATAATAATAATAATAATAATAATAATAATAATCCATTCATCCATCCATCCATCGTCCAATCCTACGTTGTCCCATGAGGAACGTAGGAGCCCGGGGCTAAGCAAGTTGGTCCTGACAATTAACCCTCCAGAGCCCAGTGTCCCCTGTAGGTTACACAAGTTTGTCTGGATGTGGATTATTAACCTTTATTACTTTGTCCTTAAATTTTGGTTTTGTATGGAGCTCAAGCAAGTTTGTTTTCTTTGATATAATCAGTGTGGCCCACTGTTTACATATGAAGCTGCAGCAAGAGGTGAAAGAGGGAGTGTTGAAGTCTTTTCACCAAATTATTGAGTACTCTACTCATTATGGCTACCAGAAAAGTAAAGGGGTAAGTGATGGTAACTCAGTGTCTCTTTTGAACAGCCTAAATAGTTGCTAAATAACAGCAAACCACCTAAATAACCATATGATGACTGACATCAACTCTATATCATCTTTTATAAAGCCTGTCACCTGTAGGGGACACTGAGCACAAGCTAATACTGTGAAACCTGTGCCCAGTAACAACAGATGATTTTATGGTTTTCTATGGTTTTATTTCATGGTTTGCAGTTTATATGTCCTTGAATATATTGTAATCTTTGATTATTTATTTGTTGATTATTGATTGAACTGCTATTTAGATTATTCATAGTTTTTTCTTTTATTTTCAGTCTGAGTCTTGAAGAGGCAGTTGAATTACTAGAGAAACTAGACAATGAGAACCAGGGTCCAGATGAAGAAATTAGGGGCAGAGATGTAGAGGAAATCACAATTTTCCCTCCAGTAGATGGGGCTGAAACAGATAATGATTCAGATGATGAAAATTCTGGAAACCTGAATCACCTTACTTCATCTCAGTTAGTGTCAGAATGTGAGATAAAAGTAGCTGTCAGGGAGGCACGAGACAGTACAAATGAGAATAATGAGGATAAATGTAAATCAAGGAACAAGAAAACAAACAGACTCTGGAAAGCTAATGTAGAACTCCCTAAATTATCTGTACCTGAGCAAGATGTGCAAGTGAATGACACTCTGGGAGAGTTTATGACGCCTACTGAATGTTTTGAACTCGGCTTTGACAAGTCATTGGTGAAGCTATTAGTGGATATGTCAAATAGATATGCATCTCAGAAAAACCATGAGCTACAGGTGACTGAAAGTGAGATGAAGGTGTATATAGGAATCCTTTTGTTGACAGGATATCTAACCAATAACATACGCATGTTTTGGGAGACAAAATCTGACACCCACAATCAACTGGTTTCAAATAGCATGAGAAGGGGGAGATTTTTTGAGATTCACAAATACCTACACACATGTGACAATGAGCAACTCCCTGATAATGACAAATTTGGAAAAGTGAGACATTACTTTGATCATTTGAATGAATGTTTTGTGAAAAATTCAAAGTATGTAATAACTAGTAACATATCTATTGATGAGACAATGGTGCCATATTATGGGCATCATGGCAGTAAACAGCATATACATGCAAAACCAATTAGATTTGGATATAAATTATGGTCAGCTGCAACTCCAGGAGGATATCTGGTATACTTCATACCATACCAGGGATCAAAAACAGCCCCACTGCCAGATCAACTGAGGCTAGGACTTGGTGCTTCTGTTGTTTTGTCTCTCACATCTCACTTACCTAAGACAATCAAGTCATACAGTCTTTATTTTGACAACTTTTTCACTAGTCTGCCACTTCTGGATGAACTAACTGAACTGGGACACAAAGGAACAGGAACAATCTGAGAGAACAGAACTGAGAAGTGTCCTTTGGAAAGTCCACAAGTGATGAAGAAAAAGGCAAGAGGATCAATGACCATGAGAACAACAAAAAATATAAGTGTTGTCAGGTGGAATGATAATAATATTGTGACTTTGGCATCTAACTGTCATGGATGTCGGCCTGTTACAAAAGCAGACAGAATAGCAACTGTGAATAACAAGAGACAGAAAATCAAAGTTGACTGCCCACATGTAGTGACCATGTACAATAAGCATATGGGAGGAGTGGATCGATTTGACCAAAATGTAGACTCACAAAGGGTGGCATTTAGAGGAAAGAAATGATGGTATCCTCTATTTGCATTTGGAATTGATGCAGCTTGTCAGAATGGGTGGCAGATTCATACAGTGTGTGCTACTAGTAAAATGACATATTGTGACTTTAGGTGATCAGTGGTGCAGGGTTACCTTGGAACTTACTAGTCACCACCCACAAAATCACCATACTGTAGTGGTAGAGGGGAAAAAAGAGTGCATCAGAAAGTACGCACTGATGATGATATAACTGGTCATGTACAAGACTCCTGCAACCAAGCTTGATGTGCAGAGTGTCACAGGCATACCAGAATCATGTGCAAAAAGTGCAAAGTACCTCTTCACATTCACTGCTTTTATGTTTTCCATTCCAAATAGACTAACCTAGTTTACTGTTGGGTTTTTTTATCTCTACATTGATTACTTATATGTGTTTAGTCAAGTTTCATTTGCTTTGATTCAGAACCTACAGTATTTTTTTTATGGACAAATGGCATCACAATTATGATTTTTTTTCCTGTATACATAATAATAATAATAATAATAATCTGGCCTTTTGTTTCTCAAAAGCGCCAGTTCTTCCTTTTGGGAATTCACTAGCGCTCGTTATTTTTACAATTACAAGAATTGTGACATTTCTTGTATATAATACAAGCTACATCATATATACATGAAAGTGGCAAAAATTAAACCCTATAATCATCTGTCATAGTACCTCTCTAAAGAAAGGCTTTCAGCTGTCTCTTAAAGGATTCAACAGTAGAGAGTTGTCTTATGGACAATGGCAATCTGTTATATAATCTAGGGGCTCTATATGCAAAAGAACGATCAGAGAAAGATGACTGGTGAATGGCTCCTGGCTCGTCAAGACGCAAGGAATCATCTTCACTGCGTAACATCACACCCGGGCGTGTCGATGGGAGTTTTAACAATTCGGCAAGATACTTCGGTTCACCAAACTTAAGAACCTTGAATGTAAAAAGACACAGTTTAAATTCAATTCTAGCCTTTACTGGTAACCAATGCAACTCAATCAGAAACGGGGTAGTTGAGGTTCTCGGGGGGAGACCAAAGATAAGCCGTGCCGCCCTGTTCAACACAGACTGAACTTTTGTTAGTATATTATTTGGAAGACCAACCCACAGTGAATTACAATAATCAACACGAGACAAGACTACTGCATGGACCAATGTTAGGAGGCACTGTCTATTCAGGAATCTTCTCACAGAATACAGATTTCTGATATGCAAGTTACACCCTCTTACAACCTGATTAATGTGTTCTTTGTAATTTAACTTAGAATTAAAATAAACACCCAAATTTCGAACAGAACTGACTGGATGCAGCTGTGACACGCCAATGTTCAAAGCCAGGGCATTGTCAGTGTCATCACCCCTTCTGTTTCCTCTGATGATGATGATCTCAGTTTTACCATCATTCAGCTTAAGTTTCCTCTTAGCCATCCAAATCTTAATATCAGACATTAGAGATTCAAACTTTATCTTAGTATCGTTGATATCTGACATCTTAACATAGAGCTGGGTGTCATCAGCATAAAAATGATAGGACACATCATGAGCATCAAGTAGAGACGATAAACTACTTGTGTAGATAGGAAATAGAATTGGGCCCAAAACTCATCCTTGAGGGACTCCAAATAGAAGAGGAGCAGAATCAGAGCTAGCGTAATCAACAACCACTGAGATCTTTCCGACAGATACGACTTAAGGAGCAAAAGGGCACTATCACGAATGCCATAAAAATACAGATCATCCAACAATAGTTTATGATCTACTGTATCAAAAGCTGCAGACAGATCCAACAGAACTAGGAGAGAGGACATCCCACTACAAGTGTTTGCCACCAAGTCACACTGAATCCTTGTTAGTGCAGTTTCAGCTGAATGGTATTTTCTGTAAGCTGATTGAACAACAGGAACAACTCTGTTGTGTTCCAGTAGTGGTACAAGTTGATCGAGTATGGCCCGCTCAATAATCTTGGATAAAAAAGACAGGTTAGAGACGGAACGATAATTTGTTATGCTCTCGACATCAAGGCCAGGTTTCTTAATTAGGGGCCTAAGCAAAGCACGTTTCTCAGACTGCACAAAATTACTTTCTAAGAAGCATCTATTTATTATGTTGCAGATAAAGTCTGCAGCATGCTCATACACATCAGGCAGTCGTGACATGTTACATGGATCGAGTGAGCAAAATGTTTTATTAAGTTCTCTGATGTAACATTTGACTTTGTTTACATCCAGTGGATGAAATGTTGAAAGCAAATGATCCCCGGTGCACCATGGCTGGAAGTCAACTGAGTACACTTCACTAGGAGAACTTCTGTCTAAATCACTTCTTATGCAAGATATCTTACTTGTAAAAAAATGAAGCAAAATCAGAAGCCAATTGGGTATCAGATACAGAAGTTGGTTTAACAATTACATTCCTCCGACCAACCAAATTGTTCACAACTGCAGACAATTTTTTTTGATCACCACCACATGAATCAACTTTATTTTGATAATACCTAGCCTTTTGGGCTTTTTCAGTGTGAATGACTGCTCTTCTCGCAAAAACATAACGCAAACGAGTTACTTCGGTCCGCTGCAAGCACCACTCACGTTCTGCCTTTCTACGTTGTCTCCGCAAGGAATTAATGGATGGACCATACCACGGAGAATCATCACGTACAGTAATTGTTTTTACTACCTCAGGACAATAATGGTCAAAAACTGACCTAAGCTCGTTGTTGTAAATATCAACTAACTCATCAGAAGAAAGACTGGAAGAATCAATGGAGTTTAAACGTTGATCAATTTCAAGACACATCAACTGGCGGTCAACATTCCTGTAATTTCTGAACCTGATTACCTTTTTATATGAAGGGGATTTCGGGACATCAAAACTAAGAGTGATCAGAGCATGATCAGAGATGACGGGGTCAAATGAGTCAACCTCCACATCTGATACGCGCCTGCAACCAACAGGGGACAAGATCAAGTCAAGGACATGTCCTGAGATATGAGCTGGATTACTCACATGACTGAAAAAATTGTTCTGGGTGATCAACTCAAGGAATTCTGAAGAAAATGGTTTTGACTCTGGACTGTCAACCCAATAATTGAAATCACCACAAACAAGAAGTCCTCCAGGTTTAAGAGAAAACCCTTCAAGAAACTGCCCAAACTCCTCCATAAAACCTCGATCTCCACCCAGATATCTTGGTCAATAGACAATTGCAATTCTAATGGTGTTCTGATGGAAATTTATTAATACTTCCATAAATTCAAATGAAGATGGGGTCAGGTCTGAGTCAATGAGAGAAACGTTTGCAAGTGCTGCCGAGTAGATGAGTGCTACACCTCCTCCTGGATAGTCAGCAGCAGGCCTGGGAATACTAATAATAGAATGTGTCTTAGGCAAAGCATTACGAATAATATCGATATCAGACTCATACAACCAGGTCTCAGTCGGGCACAAAATGTCAAGCTCGTGCTGATTTAGAGTTTCATTAATATAGTCTATCTTATTATGGATAGAACGAATATTTAAAAGACCCATCCTTAACTGGTTCAAGAGGGACGTAGTCAGATTTTTGAATGGTCAAATTTGTGATTTCAATCAATCTATTCCTATGAGAAATCATGATTGGACAGTCTCTACTTGATGCAAAATGAGCAACCGACTGTAAATTTGAATTAGCATCTTGATGTCTTAAAGAAGACCAGTTGATGCATTTGGGAGAATTTCTGTTACTACAATCCTTAGATTTATGGGTTCCAGCACAAAAGACACATTTAGGTTCATCATTTTTCCTAGAACATCTCTCAAATGTATGACCAAAGCCTTGAAAATGATGACACTATGTAACCCAGAATCTATCGAAAGTGCGGCATCTTGTAAGATCCACATAGATGTAACTGCCCTGTTCTACAATGGAGGATCTCACCTCTGGCGACATCTTCAAGACAGCAGTTTTGGTGTCATTCCTTGTTCTTGTGAAGAAAAAGTTGAGGGTACAACCCCGATCAACGAGCATCTTAATTTTATTGTTTTTTTCAGAATGTTTGGGATGATGTCAGAGTCACCCAAGGAAGAGGAAAGGCCTGTCACAGTCATTTTAGGCAACATTTTCTTTGGCTCTGATATGCAAAAAGTGCCCTCAGAGCCAAAATGATCACTCAGCACCCCAGTTGCCTCACCTTTGGCCTCAGCTGACAGAAACTTCATGACCAGCCCACCAGCCTTGGTCTTAAGAGAGCTATCAACCAGTACAAACACACAATTATATATCATGGGAAAAGTTAAACTTACATGAATGAAGTGCCTACCACTGTAGCAGTAAGGATAAAAACACATGTAATATTATTATATTGGTACATCTCAATACAGACCTTCAACATTAATATGCAGACTAGACAATGACACACACAAATATGTCAATAATTACTTTCAAACACTAGCTGAAAGAATTTCTACTACTGTTAAGTCACCATCAATTTAACAATGAAACCACCAAGACATGGAGTACTTGGAGAACACAACACCTAAACCCTTCAATCATCAAACTCTTGCCCTGTGACTGTGACCTTTGACTGATCATTCCAAATACAGTAATGTGCCTTACTTGTAACGATGGCTTTTTGTATCCTGGCTCCCTCTCTGCACCAGCTTCAACTTGTTCTTCAATTTACTCCTCAGACCACCAGCTTCTTTCATCACCTTAGCCACATCTTTCTTCTCTTTGGTCATCTTTTTCTCTTCTGCTTCCTTCATCCTGCAAAATCAATTATCATAATCAGTACAACATTGCCATTTACAGTTGTATTCTTGGTGGATTTGGATATATCTCAGCACCTCTTTCTGAGCCATTCATTGTGCACATTTCATCTCAGTGTGCTTTTGTATATTACTGATGCAAACACTGTCACTGTACAAGCACCATAAATAACAGTGCATAATGCTGAGGTGTAATATACAAAAAGGGCTGTTATGAGAGAGGGTTGTATACAAGAGAGGGGCGTGTGAACTGGGAACACAATAGTGAAATGATGGGGGACAGGGCGACATGGAGGCGATTTGTTTGTGGCAACCCCTTATGGGATTAAGGCGTCTGGCAACAGATAGACAGATGGATAGATAGGTTGTTAAGGAAGGGCTGCTATCAAGCCACCTATGCTCCCTACACCATTTAACCCTTTGACTGGACCTGATGCACACAGTTTTTATTCAAGCTAACACCAAAGTATTTTATAAAACTATGACAGTTACTAGCAGTCACAGGCTCATGAAAACTAACTAGAAATAAACTCTTTCTCTGTAACTGATCCATCTAAAAGTTATATTTAGGCAAACACTACATGATTATACTCAGGTTTAAACTAGTGCACAACAGATGCTGACATACAATATATCAAGTAATACAGCATCAGTACAGGTACTTCAGGTTATTAAAAAAAAAAAAAAAAAAAAAAGCAGCACACATTCAGGAGTGGTATTTCCCTCCTCAGTTAACTTAAGTGCTATTATAAATGTGACAGTCTGCCTCTCACATCCCTACCCCCGACGTTCACACTTCTCACTTTCCACACCCAACTGTCATCCTCCACCCTCTCCACATGCCCAAACCATCTCAATCTACCCCTCATCACCACAACACCAATACACTCCACTCACAGCCTTTCTCTCAACTCTTCAATCACGAACCAGCCCCTCAGGCCTCATATTCAAGGACACACTATACATTCTTTTAATCACTGTCATTTCTGTACATATGAGCCTACAGATCTCATCTTCCTTTACTGCCCAGGTCTCATTACCATATAGCATTACACTCCTAATGCATGCTGCATACAAAGGTCCTTTAGCAATGAAAGGAGAACCCTCTCCATGTCAGGAGAGGTAATAGCTCCCTGAACTTCTTCCAACCACTCCTCACTCTGGCCACAGAGCTGTCTCCAGCCCCACCTCCAGCACATAACAGGTGCTCCAAATGACAAAACTCTTCCATATACTCAAGAGACTCACTAGCATGATCAATACTTTCAACCTGACAATCTTAAATGCTCTCCCCAACACACCACACACATGAAATCAACATTACCTTGCAGTCTACCTCTAATACCACTTCATCTCTTATGCACCCACTTATCACAAGCACTGCACAAGATGGAGTTAGAACTGGAGAGGTCATACTGTATATAACATTCAATTACTCCTTCCCTAAATGAGGTCTCCCTGATGCTGCATAAAATCAATTAGATGTAACAAGAATAAATAAAATACTTCACTGGAGGGATAAATTAAAATATGAGGAACATGCTTGTCACTGAATACTCAAATGCAGGTCTAAAGTAGGATAAATCTAACACTAAAATCAGGCAATATATTCTTTTTTTGACTCCAGTTATTTGTAGGTTTTAAAAAAATCAACAGCATTTCCTAGCACCAAATCTGGAATGTTACAGAAAGAAATAATATAAAGGCTAAGCTGTTAAAAGAGTGGCTAATACTGACATGCAACAGAAATGAAGGAGTGATGTGATGTGGATGTGATAATGTTAGGAGATATACACTGAGGTGGTCTGGCCATGTGATGGAGTGAGAGACTAACTAGGAAAGTGTAAGTGAGTGAGGTGGAGGGGATGAGAGGGCAGAGGAGACTAAGGATGATGTGTAGGGATAGAGTAGAGAGGTATATGAGAGGTGGGTGTAAGTTGGGAGAAGGGCAACAAAATAGCAGGGGACAGGGCAACATGCAGGCAATTTGTTTGTGGCCACCCCTTACAGGATTAAAGAGTCTGGCTATAGGTAGATAGATATATAGATAGACTGACAGACAGATAGATGGGTAGATAGATAGATGGACAGATAGACAGTGCAGATTGCCTACCTCATCCAACATACTTGACAGAGTGACTTATGTGGTGCCACAGCTCAGACAGGATGCACAACTCGGGGCCTCTGGAGGTCCATGTAGAGGTCAACCTGAGAACAACAAATTAATTATTATTTCTACGCATTTCACTGATATCCCATACTGATGACCTTATCTAAGTCACAGTTCACTACCAGTCTTTAACCCAACATATACTTGTGTGTACTAGCTGACAACCATAAATATTTCTATCTATATATCTTTCTATCTGTAGCCAGACGCCATAGTCCTGTTAGGGGTGGCCATTTGTCTTTTAGTTGTTTTAATGGGAGGGGCACTAACCCTCCACCAACCCACTTGTTGACAGGTAGGGAAATATATACATACATTCATTAAAACTCTGCACTGTTTCCTCTCAAGGAATCCCCATATTGGTGTTGGCCATGGTACAGCCAATGTTTCCTATGGACTGCAAGCTAAACCAAGTGCCAAAACCAGCTAATTACTTCCCAACAGTTGCTGGAAGCTGATGGGTAAAAAGACATTATAGATGTGTGATTAGCAAACAATATGACTCTCACCTTCAACCTAGATTCTGTGTAAAGACAGTTAGAAAAGAAGATCAGCAAATACTTGTACAGTAACACCTTGATACACGATACCCCTAGATATGATACCCCGGCTTTACGATGGGGGTAGAAATACCACCATACCCCACCTAACGATGGCCAAACCCTGGTTTAACGATGTGTTTTGATTTTTTTTTCAATTCTGATGATATTTTAGACTAAAATTGTGTTTAGGTTGATTTACAAACTCTTTTAGACTTAGATTATTGTGTTTTAGCCACAGGTGGGGTGAACATTGTCATTTTGGGGTACAGTTTACTAAACTTGATTTTTCCGGACTATATTTGACAATTTTCATATTTTATTTGTTGGTTTTAGTGAGTTATTTACAGGTGTTAGCTTAGGTTAGCTTCTTTTACAGTTCATTCATTCATTCATTCATTGCCAGACGCCATGTATCCCAGACGGGGTGGCCAAGGGCTTAGAGTTAATTGTTTTACAGGGAGGGGCACTAATCCTCCACCAACCCCACCTGACACATAGGGATGCCAACAGCATCTGGTGTTCCCAGGCGGTCACCCATCCAAGTACTAACCAGACCCAACGTTGCTTACAGTACCCAAAAGAGTTAATGTCACGAGAAGTAGGGTACTTTACAAGACTGTTTTATCTTAATTTGAAACTAATGAATACAAAGGTTATGGTTAAATACAAGTTTACAGTGTTAACCCGTTCAATCCAATATCATTAATTCAAATGCTGTGCTTGCTAACACCAGATGATTTTATTCAGCCTCTGATGGACCTGTGAGTAGTAGTGAATGGGATGAAAAAGGCCATATCTAACCCCTCCAGTCTGGTCCTTTCTCTAAAGCTGAATAAAACAGTCTGGCAGCAGCAATAACAGGATATAAATAAGAGTTATGCATTATTACATTCACCTACTCACTCCCTAAGTTTTAATTCTCCTTTTGTGTCAACACCATTTTCTACTAGCTATTCTACAGTACCACTAACTCCATACATCTATCTCTTTCCCTTCCACCTATCAGCAGAGTAAGGAATTAATATACTTTCTTAGTTTTCTTCAAAGATCAACTTGTGAAATGCAATAAAAATCTTTACTGGACTAAAACACGTTGGACTGATTGACTTCCCCACCATGTGCTCATCAAACCTCAGAAAAGTACTTGATAACACTTAATTTCTTGACTGTATTGGTATATACAGTAAATGAAACATGGCACTGAAGCAAAGGCTGAAATGCATGAATCTACCATAATGTGAGAATACAACATAATCAAAATCCTTTACCTTCCTTAGTTTTTGGTGCTTCTCTACTTTCATTACTGAGCACCTCAAATGTGGTTCTAATATTCTCTTTCTACGGTTCTCAAATCCTTACAGACACATTTAGATTACCCATTTTTGATGAAAGCATCACTACCATCCCCTACTGACTAAATTACCCATCTAAACTCTGCTAACTTGACCAATTCAGTCCAGTGACGTGCTTTACTGATTTATCTTAACTGCTGCCTGAAGGTTTTCTGCACATTTTGGAAGACCTGCAGTGGGGGTATAAAGGAAGGCGATATCTAACCTCACCTGTTCTGAGTTTCTTAAAGGGGGAATAAATCTGTCCTAGAGATAACAAGAAAAAATGAAATATTCATCCCCATACTGATGACGTTAACATTAAAAGGTGACTCACTACTATAACAATATCATATCACTTCTCAAGAGAGTCAGACATCTTGGAAAAAAATCACCCTCTATATAATTAAGTCCCACTACTAGGCAGTCATTGATTGTGGTAGGAACTTATCAACCAGTGGGAGAATGTATCAGAGGGAATCACCACTGAAATTCCCCTGAAAAATGGGAGATCTTTAAACTTATATGAATTCTCACAGGCTATGGCAAGGAATGGCTGGTTTGACATTAATAATACTCAAGAAAGTTTATTCAGTGAAGTGAAAGGATGAAGGAGATGATGACTGCTAACATGGAGGAATAAGGACACTGGTAGTAAAGCTGTACTCGACCCTGCCCCAGGGTGGGAAAGGAGGTCCAGATGATGACGAAAATGACAGAAAATATTTGCAGGAGAGAAGAATAATATGGAATGAAGAGCAGCAAAGTATAGATGTGACTGGTTATACATTAGAATATTATTTTAGATATGAAGCACAGGCAGGATGAAAAAGTAAGGTGGAATGAAGGACTGTGGATAAGTGTGGACATGGTTGGTTTGAAATTAGGATATAGGTACTTGGTAATCTTGTGAAGGCCACCCCAGATAACACTGGATAAGGTAATGAGAAATGGATATACATACAGACTACCCAATAAAATGAATGGGAGGGGAACACAGAGAGCTGAATGTCTTTCTGACATTTTGAATTACATAGAACCCATCTCACCTCCTCAAAAATGAACAACTGGTTTTCTCCTTGTGTGACACCCTGGCTACAGATTCCCTCCAGTTACAAGTAGGATCAGATGGTGTGTTGAAATCATGGCCCACACGTGTACCTATGGGTTCTGTGCAGTCCGAAACATTAATTATATAACTAATGTCCTTTCCTGTGTTTTCCTCCCACATATTTTATCTACCTGTCACTATGAATCAGTCATATAATGTACGCTAAATCCATGTCATATGTAGGGGTGTTCCAAAACACAATAACCTCTTTCATACAACCAGTACTGTAAACAACTCAGTTATTAGGCCATTTAGATTGGCTTTAAATTTGTTTTTGGGCTCATTTGGGTGGGTTTTGGACTTGGTTTGGGGGGAAACCCAAGGCTGGTAAATGCTCCCCATTACTTTACATGTTAAAAGTACACTGATATAGGGGTTTTACCTAAGCAGTTACTGTATATCATTAAACTGGGGTGAATGTTTGCTGATTAAGAGTGATGCTTGTGTACGTAATTACCAAGTCTGTAGCCACACTCCACTGTCATGGTAGTAGCTGCCAGGGTCAGGGCCTGGAAGAAGGGGTTGTTAGTGGTACCAAAACACCAGCCAGGTCCAAAGGGGGTCTGCAAAGTAAGGCAGTAGTTACTTACTGTTCAATAATACATCTTATTGATGTATTGAGTGAGGTGGAGGGGGGAAGAGGGAGAGGGAGGCTGAAGATGAGATGGAGGGATGGGGTGGAGAGGTATATGAGAGAGGGGGGTGTGAGTTGGGAGCAGGGAAGTGAAATGGCGGGGGACAGGGCGACGTGGAGGCGATTTGTTTGTGGCCACCCCAAACAGGATTGAGGCGTCTGGCAATAGACAGATAGATAGATAGATAGACAAATATCATGTAAATGTAAACAAACAAAATGTATCAAACAAAATGGCCAGTTAAATGACCCATACATTCATTCACATGTCATTCAAACCTTTGATATCTTGGCTCTACCATACAAAATTATCTGCAGTGCAAGTGCAACAATGCACCAGAACCAGCCAATTACTGTACTGCCAATTACTGCTGCAAACTACATGAGAGGGGACTGACAAGTTCATGGCCTGAGGCAG
This sequence comes from Coenobita brevimanus, assembly GCF_032717465.1. NCBI lineage: Eukaryota > Metazoa > Arthropoda > Malacostraca > Decapoda > Coenobitidae > Coenobita > Coenobita brevimanus. Next base: position 31,091,338 of record NC_137012.1, read on the forward strand.
AAGGAGATGAGCTATACAGTACAGTTTTCACTGAATGTGAGTCCAGTTCATCTTGGTGAATGACTGCACAGATAATTTAAAGTTACTGAGTTATTTTTCTGTTAGAGACTAACCTGCAGATGCTATGAAAATATAAAATATCAGCCATTATGTAGCGATGCACTACCTCACTGTCAAGAGGTATCGTCCCCTAGTGTAGCCACCATGTCCTCAGGAATCTCCTTGGTTGTTAATCCCTTGAGACTTAGGTAGCAGATGACTGTACTGACACTGATCTGTGGACAAATGAAATTATTAATATCAGTTGCTATGCATCCCCACTCACATACACTCTCCTGGCCTCTCCACATGGCCAAACCATTTCAAAGTATTTCTCTTAACACTTTCAGTTGCATACACTCTTCTTGTCAGTCTCTCATTCTCCATCCTCTCCACATGGCCAAACCATTTCAAAGTACTGTACTGTATTTCTCTTAACACTTTCTGTCACACATTTTTTTTTTTTTTTTTTTTTTTTTTTTTAATGCAAGGAAGAAGGAACCAAAGGCCATGAGCCCGCAGTAACAGTTCCCTCCAAGAGAAAAACAAAATACAATATAGAGCCAAATTCAAGATCCGATCATTTTGAGATGCCTGGACACACTGCGTTTGAAAGACTGGAGATCATAGGCAGCAGGAAATACAGACAGAGGGAGACAGTTCCAGAGCTGACCTGTTGCATAAATGCACACCAACACCACAAAGCTTCTCTACTTCCTTGTATATGCCTCTGCATCACTTTCACATGCTAATTAATTACTATACCTAAACTGTCCTGTAATTTACTCTGCTCAGGGGGGGAGGGGGATTTCAAAAACTGGTCATTTCAAACAAAAAAAACAATAAATCACACAAAAAAGGCAGGAGAAAATTACCTAACAAAGCCACAGCTACCAGTACTTCATGATATAGTTTAGTTGATTGCGAGAGAGAGAGAGAGAGAGAGAGAGAGAGAGAGAGGAGAAAGAGGAGAAAGAGGAAATGATGAAAAGGAGGAGGAGGAGGAGGAGGAGGAGGAGGAGGAGGAGGAGGAGGAGGAGGAAAAGGAAATGACGAAAAGGATGAGGATGAGGAGGAAAAAGATAAAGAGGGGGAAGAGGGCGAAGGAGGAGGAAGTGGAGAATGATAAAAAGAAAGAGGAATGGACAGGAGGACAAGGAAAGGAGAAAGAGGAGGAGAAAAAGGAGGAAAAAAGACAGAAGAGGAGGAGGAGGAGGAGGAGGAGGAGGAGGAGGAGGAGGAGGAGGAGGAGAAGAGGAGGAGGAGGAGGAGGAGGAGGAGGAGGAGGAGGAGGAGGGGGAGAGGAAATGAGTGTAATAAGGCCGAGCTACACTGCTTAATACATGATAGGCCTACAGTCTTCCCCATACTTTTCAGCATTATAAAAACAATAAGAACAAGGATGACGAGGTTAATACAAAATAAAATGAAGAATAAAGAACAGTTATTAACACTACACCAATATATCTAACTGTCTATAGCATGACGACTCCATCCCGTAAGGAATGGCCACAAACACCGCCTCCTTATCGCTCTCCCCCCCCCCAATTCACTCCCCTCCCCTGTAGCTCACAACCCTCTTTCTCTCAGATACGAGCCTGTGGAGTCACATGGAGAGACAGGCTGACGAATAAGGATATAAAGGAGCGTTGTGGTGTGGATGTGGATGTGATAGGAAGCGTTATGAGGAACACACTGAGGTGGTTTGGCCATGTGGAGAGGATGGAGGGTGAAAGACTGATGAAAAGAGTGTATGTGAGTGAGGTGGAGGGGGGAAGAGGGAGGGGGAGGCCGAGGATGAGATGGAGGGATGGGGTGGAGAGGTATATGAGAGAGGGGGGTGTGAGTTGGGAGCAGGGCAGCGAAATGGCGGGGAACAGGGCGACTTGGAAGCGATTTGTTTGTGGCCACCCCAAACGGGATTGAGGCGTCTGGCAATAGATAGATAGATAGATATTCTCTCTTTTTATTCCTTTTTCCAATTCTTCTTCAAACTTTTTCATTGATTTTTTATCTGACTTGTAATATTCTCTTACTATCCATTCCGTATTTCTGAATTGTTTTTCGTTTCTTTGCTTTTATTTTTATATCCATTAAAATATGATCTGACAAATCAAAAAACTCTTTACCTTCGTCAATGTTCATACTTATATACTTATCATATAATTTATCATTGACCAATGTATAATCTATAGTGCTTTTTAGTTTTTCCCTACACCATGTAAATTCTCCTGTACATTTCTGACATGTGAAGAGAATGGAGAATGAAAGACTGACTAAGAGGGTGTATGTAGGTGAGGTGGAGGGAGGGAGAGGGAGAGGTAGACTGAGGATGAGGTGGAGGGATGGAGTTGAGAGGTATATGAGGGAGGGGGAGGGTAGTCAAATGGTGGGTGACAGAGCGACTTGGAGGCGTTTTGTCTGCAGCCACCCTTTGCGGGATTAGGGCGTCGGGCTATAGACAGATGGATAGATAGACATTTCTGATCTTCATTTAACATTATAAGCCTATATTTGTCCATCCAATCTAGTATCATCCTTCCATTATCATCTAATCTTTGTTCCCCTTTAAACCCTACATGCCCGTTATAATCTCCTGCTATCATTAATGGCTCTTCACTTCTCTCAATGATAGATTCTATTTCTTCCCTCATTGCTCTGTTTCTATTCTTATCATGTACAGCAAAATACACCACTATCAGTTTCATCTCCCAACCTCTTATTGAACATTTAGCATGTATCATATCAGTATTTTTAGTGTTTACATTACTGACTTCTATCCCTTGATTTCCCTTGTACAGAATCATTATCCCCCTCCCTTCGTTTCTTCTATATCTCTCATATTTTCTACAACACATATATTTTGACTAAATATTATATTGCTAATTTTCTTTTGTGTTTCTGTTAGGCACACGAGGCCAAAGCTAACATTAGAAGGTTAATAAATATTAGTAAAACCTGTGGACTAGAAATAAATAAAGCCAAAAGTAAATTCATTATATTCAATATGAAGGAGAAACCAACAGAAATAGAGGGTATAGAAGTGGTAAATTCAATTAAGTATTTGGGGGTAACAGTAGTGGACTCTAAAGACTGCTTTAAAGGACATAAAGAAAACATCATTATGAAAGCACAAAGACTAGCAAACTTAACCTACTCTGTTATGGCTAGGAGCTGCAATAAAATTTTAATCGGTAAAACTTACTGGAAGAGCCTAGCACTCCCTGGAGTTCTGTATGCTGCAGGAGTAATTGATTTTAATAAAGAAGAAATAGACAAACTACAGAAAACAGAAAATGGGGTGTATAGAACAATGCTGGGAGGTAATATGAGCACTGCAGTAGGCTGCCTGAGGGGCGAAGTACGAGCCTCAGTAATGGAAACGAAAATAAAGAGGGCAAAGCTTCAATATCTCCAAGGTATTTTAAAGAGAAGAAATAATGCACTATTAATTGAAATTGTAGAAGAGCTGAGGGAACGCAAGAGTAAGTGGATGAGGGAATGTGAGAAGGCACTAAAAGATCTTGACCTAAATACAGAAGGGTTAAAAAATATAACAAAAGATGAACTAACCAGGAAAATATATGATGAGGACACAAAAAGGTGGAGAAAACACATGGAAAATAAATCAAGCTTAGAAGTATATAAAAAATGGAAGAAAGAAATAGGTGGAGTAGATGAAATATATGATAATTCACCAGCCTCCATAATCCTGTTTAAATGCAGATCTGATACACTAAATTTAGCAAATAGAAATAGATTCAAGGGAACTGAGACGAACTGTCCAATGTGTAATGCAGAAACAGAAGACTTGATACATTTTTTATTAGACTGCACAGGATATATGGAAGAAAGAACACAACTGGTAGAATTACAACAGCCATATATAGAGGAAAGAAATAATATACTTGGGAACCTCCTATTTAATACAAGTGGTATTGAAAAAAAAAATTAATAATATTTAAATGCTGGAAAAAAAGAGAAAGGAAAGTGAAGGAGCTCAGAAATTCAGGCAACTGATTATAGCTTACACGTAGTAAGAGAAGAGGAGGTGTGACCACAGAAAGACACAGGAGAAGGAGAAAAGAGAAAGAAGGAAATCATTTAGAGGTGCCGTTGTAAAGGCAATACCTCAACAACATCACATCACATCACATACTATTATCATTTACTAATTGTTCTACTTCCTTACTTTTACATTTAGACAAACCTTGTATGTTAATAACCCTGAATAAAAATTCCCCCTCTTCACTGTTTATGTTCTCATTTCTCCGGTCCCGTCAGTCCTCATTATCATCTGTGTCCAATCTTCCGATCTTACCTTTCTTCATTATCCAGTTTCCTCCCAGCCTCCATTTTTCTTTCAGTTCTTCTTTTAGCTTTGCATTTGCTTCTCTTTCTTTTCTCGTCATGTCTACACTCATTCTTATCTTCTTATATAAATCATTTGTAGAGCTTCTAAGTACCCCACAATTTTTCAAGATCCTCCATTTTTCATATTCCTCTCTCAGTCCTACAAGTACTGGTCTTCCCTTCCCTTCTTCTCTTTTCCCAATCCTGAATACTTTCTCTATTTCATTCTCTAGTCTATCTATCTATTGCCAGACGCCATAATCCCGTAAGGGGTGGGCATTTGACTGTTGAGTTATTTGTTTTACGGGGAGGGGCACTAACCCTCTGCCAACCCACTTATTGACACGTAGGGAGCAAGTATGGTTTGGTTATATGGTTACCATCCAGGGTTGTAAATGGTTTCTTGGCATACAGGAAACCATTAGGCTTGTCACTCAATGTAAAGCTACCTGTAACGGAAAGAAAAGCAGTAAGAAGTGACAGGAAAGATGGGAGAAATAGGAAGAGAGGAGGACAGGCACAGAAAAAGAAGGATAAATACTTCTTTAAATATTCTAGCACATACCTCTCTATCCTCTTTTTCTCTCTCTCTGGCCTCCCTATTATCACTTCCTAGCACATTGAACACAACTAAATTCTTCCTTCTCTTTTCCTTATCCTCCCTCTCTTCTAAATTTCCATTACACTCTTAAGCACCTTCTCAGTAAAACCCTTTTCACCATCTCGTTCTCTCTTTCCACCCATTTCTTTTCCAGGCCCTTAATCATATCTCTCAACTCATCATTTGCTGTCTTCAGCTTACTCAATTCCTCTTTCATTACAGACATTTCTTTCATTGCCTCAACCCCTGCTACTGTTAAGACTTCTTGGCTTCCAACCCCATCTTTGGAATCTCCTGGTTTCTCAGGTTGATTGGCCCCACTCCACTTATTTTCAATTTCTTCCAAATTGCTGTTGATTACAGT
>NC_137013.1:0-40000 GCF_032717465.1 Coenobita brevimanus
ATGAGTTTTCCGTGAATGTTGGTGTGCATCAGGGGTCAGTCTTGAGTCCCATGTTGTTTATCACGGTACTTGAAGCCCTTTCACGTGACTTTAGAAACGGACTCCCGTGGGAGTTGTTGTATGCTGATGATTTGGTGTTGATTGCAGAGAATGAAAGGGAGGCGGAGGAAAGATTTAGGAAGTGGAGAGATGGTATGGGGCACAAGGGCTTAAGGGTAAATGCAGATAAAACAAAAGTGATGATATCTAGGGTTGGTGGTGGTACTGTCAATGACGAGGGAGAATGGCCATGTGCGGTTTGCCACAAGGGTGTGGGAAGTAATTCCATCTTGTGCAGTGTTTGTGATAAGTGGGTGCATAAGAGATGTAGTGGTATTAGAGGTAGACTGCAAGATAATGCAGTGTTTGTGATAAGTGGGTGCATAAGAGATGTAGTGGTATCAGAGGTAGACTGCAAGATAATGCAGTGTTTGTGATAAGTGGGTGCATAAGAGATGTAGTGGTATCAGAGGTAGACTGCAAGATAATGCAGTGTTTGTGATAAGTGGGTGCATAAGAGATGTAGTGGTATTAGAGGTAGACTGCAAGATAATGCAGTGTTTGTGATAAGTGGGTGCATAAGAGATGTAGTGGTATTAGAGGTAGACTGCAAGATAATGCAGTGTTTGTGATAAATGGGTGCATAAGAGATGTAGTGATATTTGAGGTAGACTGCAAGATAATGCTGATTTCATGTGTGTGGTGTGTCGGGGAGAGCAGGTGGAGATTGTCAGACGTGAAAGGATTGAACTTGCTGGTGAATCTCTTGAGTGTGTGGAAGAGTTTTGTTATTTGGGAGACATGTTGTGTGCTGGAGGTGGGGCTGGAGCTAGCTCTGTGGCTAGGGTGAGAAGTGGTTGGAAGAAGTTCAGGGAGCTCTTGCCCCTCCTGACACTGAGAGGACTCTTCCTACGTGCTAAGGGGTCTTTGTATGCAGCATGTGTTAGGAGTGTAATGCTATATGGTAGTGAGACCTGGGCAGTGAAGGAAGAAGATATTTGCCAGCTCAGACGTACAGAAATGACAATGATTAGGTGGATGTGCAGTGCGTCCCTGCGTCCAAGGCCTGGAGGGGCTGGGTTTACGATGGAAGGGTTGAGAGGTAAGATGGGACTGGAGTGTATTGGTGTTGTGATGAGGAGAGGTAGATTGAGATGGTTTGGACATGTGGAGAGGATGGGGGATGATAATTGGGTGGGGAGGGTGAGAAGTGTTAATATTAGGGGTGGGGTTATGAGGGGTAGACCGAGAAAGACATGGGACGAGGTCATTAAGTGTGACCTTAGGGTTAAGGGACTGAACAGGGAGGCTGCAATGGATCGTGCAGCATGGAGAGTTGCCATTAGGTGACCAAGGCTGACATATGCAAGCATGTTGGAGCCTTTAAAAACGAAAACGATGTATGCACCAAAACCAAACACAGCTGCACATATCATTCAACCTTACCTCAACACACTACATGAATGGTTCACCACAAACAGGCTCAAAATAGCCCCAGGCAAATCTAAAGTGACTCTTCTCACAAACTGGACAGCAGAACACAGTCACATCACACATCTCATCATAAACAACACTCCCCTACCACACACACACACACACACACACACACACACACACAAAATCCTTGGTGTAACATACAATACATCAATGTCATTAAAACAACAAATCACAAACATTAAAAATAAAATAACACCAAGACTCAATGCTTTGAGGTCACTTGCCCATACAACATTCGGACACAACAAAGAAACCACCACCACAGTATACAAACAATACATACGTTCAGTGATGAATTATGCAAGCCTTGCCTGGGCTTCTAACCTCACCAAAACACACTACAACACTCTACATACCATACAGAACAAGACCCTAAAAATAATCACAGGCTGCACAGTTACTACACCCACAGACAACCTACATCAAGAAACCAAAGTCCTCAAAGTCAAGGATCACCTAGACATGAGAGGCACCCAGTTTCTTGCTGCAGCCTCCACAAACCCACAACATCCACTACAGTACATGGGAGCACATCTACCCACACCACAGAACATCAAAACAACACCCAGCACACGATACCATACACAAATACTGTCATCTCTACCCCCTCGCCCACCTCAGACCAGCTTCCAGAAGCATATCCACACTCAGATCACTCGCCGCTCCATTCAGTCACTTAAAGACAACACACAGCTGCATGCACGGCCTCCTGACATCCACCCTTCTGAATCCTATCTTCCTCGTGAGGAGAGGGTCCATCTGGCCAGGCTGAGATGTGGGCACCATCCAGCCCTCTTAAGCTACTAGATGAGGCTGGATGACTCCGTCACTGATGCCTGTCCAGGATGCAACACAGCACCCCATACTATTAAACACATTATGGAAGACTGCATTGCTCACAACCTTAACACAGCACCCCATACTATTAAGCACATTATGCAAGACTGCACTGCACACAATCTGCAACAAAGCACCCCATACTATTAAGCATATTATGCAAGACTGCATTGCACACAATCTGCAACACAGCACCCCATACTATTAAGCATATTATGCAAGACTGCATTACACACAATCTGCAACACAGCACCCCATACTATTAAGCATATTATGCAAGACTGCATTGCACACAATCACCTACGCCAACAACACAACATACACTCCTTTAGAGCTCTGTGGGAAAGCCCGGTCTCAGCCATGGCCTTCCTAAAGGGCTCGGGGCTGTTCGGCCAGACTGCCTAGGGAACAACTACTACTACTACTACTACTCTTCCTTCCATTTCACATGGCTTTACACTGAGTGATGGGTCAAATGGTTTCCTGCTACTCAAGGAACCATTTATAACACTGGGTGGTAACCATATACAGTACCAAGAATCAGGTTGACACAGGGCCTATTATGGTGCCCCTGTTAACTGGGTGATGTAAATGCAGTGTCCACCCAGGAACCACATCTTCTGTCAGCCACATAAGAACATCAGCCCACTGCATGGGATGGCCCAGTGAGGGCAGCTGCCTGTATCTGATTGGTCTACTCAATCAGATAGACTGGGGCAGCATAGCACTGTACAATTACAATACCCATTCCATCACAGTACACATGTTCAAAACTGTACTGTACTGTACAGTAAAACCCTCAATACCTCTGCATTTCTGAGGGTTGGCCTTTGCTGGGTTAGCAACAACTGATAACTTTCCTCCCTTACCCTCTACATCTAGGTAAGAGGCACAGGCACTGACTTCAGCATAAATTAGGAGATTTTCTTACTGACTTTTTCTTGAAAGGAAAGACATTTCAGTTCCATGACCTGAGTCAGGGAGCCTTTCAGGGAGGTGGTGTGGTGGTGCTGAGGTGCATTTTGGTCACTTATCACTGGTTGCAATGCATTAACACAGCAGCACACTGAAGCAGCAGCATGCTGGAGGTAGGCAACAACACAGCAACACATGGGTAATGCAACTGGCTCAGTATATCTTGCAGGTTAAATCAGTCTAGCCTGCCAACTTGGAGATATCAAAGATGTACTGTATATTTGTCTAGGTATTACACATGGAAATTTATCTTTCAGTGGACCAAAACTACTCCCCAACAACCTACGTACAGCCCCAGCTCCACGTGTCCACTACCTGATGTATGGATTTATGGTCCATGCCTGGGGTGGACTGGTTGCTGCCACGGCGTACGTGTGTCAGGACAGAGGACGGGACATGAGCCTCTACCCACTCTGGAGTTGGTAGTACACTGACCCATGTGATTAAGCCAAGGGCAACAGTACGTAGCAGCAGGAAGTCTGGACGCACCTGTGGAAAAGTTGTTTTTAGCTTATACAGATGTTCTTTGCTTATATGACTTACTAATAAAATGTCTGCAAGCAATGACTGATATAACCAAGCTGCCTAGCTAAACAAAAGTTCCTCAACTCCTCCCTATCCCCTGAAAATAAGATGGTGGACTGTATGAGGGTAATTTCAGCCTGCATTCCACTGCATTCACATTTGTATCCTGAACAAAAAATGAGCCAGTGTTTACATGTCCTTCTTGTTCCCATAAAATTATGACTTACACCTGTGAGACTTAGTTATTCACACTACCAATGGAGGAGACTGGCACATATTTAACAACACCTTCTTCACCTTAACTTAGCCCAGATCTTTATTCTTCTCTGCCGTATTTCACAGGTCAGCGACAGAGTGAGACTGTGTTACTGTTGTACAGTGTTTCTATAGTAATTTTTGTGACTGGCACAGTTATCTGGCCTTAATCTATTGTTACAACTAAGCCTTCAAGAAGATGTTATTTTAAGGCCAAGTAAGAGTAAAAACAAGTACAGCAGAAGAGACAGCCTTCTTCACTGATGGCACCTGGGGCTGTTACCTCAATGGTGACATTATCTATCTACCCAGTGCCAGACACCTTCATCCCACAAGGGGTGGCCATAAACAAACTGCCTCCATGACACCCTGTCCCCCACCATTTCACTGCCCTGCTCCCAGCTCACACCCCCACTCTTTCATATACCTCTCCACTCCATCCCTCCACCTTATCCTTGGCCTCCCCCTCCTTCTCCCCCCCCTCCACCTCACTCACATACACTCTCCTCATTAGTCTCTCGCTCTCCATCCTCTGCACATGGCCACCCTCCTGAAAATAATACATAAAGTTAATGTCAGTCATACACAAGTTAATGTGGCACACATACCTCTACACCTATTGCTGTTCAGTCCTACAGATATCTGAGCCATTGTTCCTGACCTCTTGGTATTGTAATGAACTATGCCTCGTTCATCCATCCATCATTTTGTACTACTCCTGAGCTCAACAGCATGGAACTAACACATACTACTATAAATTTTTACAAGGTTATAAACTGGCATACAGGAATTTTTCTGTACTGTAACACTGCCACAATGAACAAAGGCTTTTTCAAACATGCCATTCACTTCATTTTTCTTGTTAATCACTCGTCAGTTTATGCTAAAGCTACTTCAAGCTATATTTAATGTGTCTATGAGGAATATATGTGTACGTACTAACCTCTTTAGGAGGGCCAAATAACCTACAGATCCACAGGAAGCAGGAATGTGAGAGGGACCTTGCCCAGCTCGGCTCCACGTTGTGTTATGAACAAAGGCAAGAGGAGCCAGCTGCAGGGATGGGACAAGGGAAAATTCCATTCACCAACTTTTTCCTTAGCTAAACTGCCACTACGAATGAGAGAGGATAGTGTTTGGAAACTCCCTGTACTGTTGTTTGCAGATGATACTGTGTTGTTAAGTGAAGACGAAGGGGAGCTGCAAGGCTTGGTGGATGAGTTTGGGAGTGTGTGTAAGAAATGGAATCTAAAGGTGGATGTAGGGAAGAGTAAAGTGATGGTCTTTGAGAGAGGTGAAGTCAGTGAATGGACGGCGAGGTTGGATGGTGAGGAATTGGAAAATGTGAGTACGTTTAAGTACTTGGGTAGTGTGATGAGTAAGGATGGAGGTTTGGAGGGTGAAGTGCTTGAAAGGGTACAGCAGGGAAGAAAGGTTGTTGGTTCTTTGAAAGCAGTGATAAGAAACAGGGAAGTGAGCATGGAAGTGAAAAAGTTACCAAATGACAGTATTGTGATACCAACTCTAACATATGGAAGTGAAGCTTGGACGTTGTTGGAAGGACACAAGAGTGAGAGCAGTGGAAATGAGTTATTTAAGAGGAGCATGTGGAGTCACATGGAGAGACAGGCTGACAAATGAGGATATAAAGGAGCGTTGTGGTGTTGATGTGGATGTGATAGGAAGCGTTATGAGGAACACACTGAGGTGGTTTGGCCATGTGGAGAGGATGGAGAGTGAGAGAGTGATGAGGAGAGTGTATGTTAGTGAGGTGGATGCCAAGGATGAGATGAAGGGATGGAATAGAGATGTATATGAGAGAAGGAAGTGTGAGATGGGAGCAGGACAGAGAAATGACAGGGGACAGAGTGACATGGAGGCGATTTGTTTGTGGCCACCCCTTACGGGATTAAGGTGTCTGGCAATAGACAGATAGAATTTAATATGTGAGGAAGGATTATCAAATACTATTGTTATCATACACTTGTCTGTTTTTAATAATTCAGTTTTACTAGGATTTTAGGGAACTGGTGATAGGTGGTGGAGACCATCATCCACTCACTTGATGTAGTGCTGCCTACTTCTTCCTTTGCCTTTATCATTCTTTTTCTGTGCCTGCCCTCCTCTCTTCCTATTTCTCCCATCTTTCCTGTCACTTCTTATTGCTGTTCTTTCCTTTACAGGTGGCTTTACATTGAGTGACAAGCCAAATGGTTTCCTGTAAGCCAAGAAACCATTTACAACACTGGGTGGTAACCATATAACCAAACCATACGTGCTCTCTAAGTGTCAGCAAGTGGGTTGGTGGAGGGTTAGTGCCCCTCCCCGTAAAACAACTAACTCAAAGTCAAATGGCCACCCCTTATGGGATTATGGCGTCTGACAATAGATAGATACATAGAGGGGAAAGTGGAAAGAACAGTGACATCAGGTGTGTGGGTACTTGAGTTAAGGATGGTGGGCAGTTCAAATCCAATCCCACGCCCATTACATCCATGAAGCCTTAATATTAAAGTACTAATATTACTGTGCTGACTTTGGGGGACCAGTGAGTGAAGGAAAAAGGCTTACTTAGAACTTCTACAGACTACTGGCACCATGAGAGAGAGACACACACACACACACACACACACACACACACACACAGAGCGTTGGCACTCAAATGGTGTACCACAGTCCTACTCTGCACCACAACAAGCTGTGGTGTGGACCCCAGTGCCATCCATCACTGAGGGTTTGGTAAGTTGCTCAAAAATATGTACTATTATTACTTAGGACAATGGATGAATTTCTTTCTCAGTACAGATCGAATTTGTAGCAATTCACAAAGTTATCTACTTACACGAGGCTCAGTTATTTTGGTTATAACTTAAGACATGTGTATTATATAAGACTTTCTTTACAGACGTCATGATGTGAAGAAGTATCAGTCTGCTTACTGCTTATAACAAAGGTGATGACTGAGACAACTGGTGAAGAGAAGTCACTAATTTTTCCAGCTACTCCAGGTGCTCCTATTGCTCATGATAAGGTTTCATTATTGAGTCCTATCAGCCTTGTAATCTCACCAGAATTTAATACTGATAACTTGAGAACGGATACATTTATGTGAAGCTACAGAACGTGGTGAATGTTTTGGGCGTATCCGATAGAGCCAGGATTCCGGGGGCTTGAATGATGAGTGAATGGAAGTGTGGCCCATTGGACTGGGCAAATTTGGGCTGTCTGGACATTGCTACTCCTCACCCTGCCCTAAGGTGGGAAAGGAGGTCCAGATGCTGATGATGATGTAACTTAAGAACAGCCTTTCCATCCATGAGAATATTATGAGCCTCTGTGGCAGGCTGCACTACAAGTACTCACAGGGTTTTGTCATTAGTCACTAAAATGGTGGGGTAACAGAAGGCTACTGACATGTAGTGGACTGGCCAGAGGTGGGCAGTGTGCAGTACTGGTGAAGCAGCGAATGGCATTAGGAGGTGAGGATAAAAGTGGTTTATCTATCTATCTATTGCCAGACGTCTTAATCTCATGAGGGGTGGCCACAAACAAATTGCCTTCATGTTGCCCTGTCCCCCGCCATTTCACTGCCCTGCTGCCAGCTCACCCCCCCCCCTCTCTCATATACCTCTCCAATCCATCCATCCATCTCATCCTTGGCCTCCCCCTCCCTCTCCCCCCCTCCACCTCACTCACATACACTCTCCTCATTAGTCTCTCACTCTGCATCCTCTCCACATGGCCAAACCATCTCAGTGTGTTTCTCTTAATGCTTCCTATCACATCCACATCCACACCACAACGCTGCTTCACGTCCTCATTTGTCAGTCTGTCTCTCCATGTAACTCCACATGCACCTCACTCACATACACTCTCCTCATTAGTCTCTCACTCTGCATCCTCTCCACATGGCCAAACCATCTCAGTGTGTTTCTCCTAATGCTTCCTATCACATCCACATCCACACCACAACGCTCCTTCATGTCCTCATTTGTCAATTTGTCTCTCCATGTAACTTCACAGGCTCCTCTCAAATGGGTAAAAGAGCTTTGGCCCATTACAGAGTTTCTTCCATTATTTCCTGATAGGGCTGAGAGGATACTGTAGTAGTGTTGCGAATGGCTTCTTGTTAAACCACCTTACATCATCAATTTACTAACAAGAAAGTGGTAAATCCTACTTCCTATGATCTCCAGTCTTTCAAATGCAGTGTGTCCAGGCATCTCGAAATGAATGGATCTTGAATTTGGCTCTCTTTTGTTCTTTTTTTCTTGGAAGGAACTGTTTTGCTGGCTCAGCCTTTGGTTCCTTCTTCCTCACATAAAAAAAAAAACTACCTTAAAGAAAATGCTTTATTTTACTTTGTAAGTTAATTTTCTGAATCTTTAGCATTATTTTCACTATGATTTACAAGAATAATTATACATGCATTTTGAAATACATCAAGGATAGTTCATACATAATATTCTATCATATTATCAATATATAGATATATATATATTTTTTTTTCATCTGAACCTCGGACACATGGAACAGCACTGTGACCAGACCTTCAAAGAAAGTAACAGAGTAACCGTGGAATAGAGAGAGAGAGAGAGAGAGAGACATTTATATATACAAGTCTATGTCAGAAATATATGTCTTAAGTACAAGGGTAGCATAAGTTTAAAGTGTATGTGTAAAATATCAGTTAAAATAAGTTTTCAGCATAATTAGTATATAGTAAATTATTCCACATGAGTTATTTACATACATACACACATATGCACATACAAATATACATAGCAGTAGTTTTGGAAGCAGCAGCACACCAACTGCATAACTGAGGGTGGTAAAGCTGGACCAACTGGATACCCACCCATGCTGCCTTGGAGAGACTGTGTGAGGTCAAGATGAAACACTCGCTGGTGTCAGTATCACCCCTGGTGGCGGCATAAGACTGTGTGAGGTCAAGATGAAACACTCACTGGTGTCAGTATCACCCCTGGTGGCGGCATAAGACTGTGTGAGGTCAAGATGAAACACTCGCTGGTGTCAGTATCACCCCTGGTGGCAGCAGAAGTCTTTGGCTGTGGCAGGTCACGAGGCAGGTTCTTATTTTCACTTTGCCACATGCTGGAAAGAAAAAATCATCATATATTTCCTCTACTCACTACAACCATTATCATATCATCATCATCATCATCATCATCCAGACCTTCTTTCCCACCCTAGGGCAGGGTGAGGAGTAGCAATGTCCAGACAGCCCAAATTTGCCCAGTCCAATGGGCCAGGCTTCCATTCACTCATCATTCAAGCCCCTGAAATCCTGGCTCTATCGGATACACCAAAAACATTCACCAGGTTCTGTTGCTTCACATAAATGTATCCGATTGTATCATCTACAGGTACCCACTAAACCACCAGGCGCCATAATATAGTTATATGGTTACCACCCAGCATAGTAAATGGTTTCCTGGTGTACAGGAAACTATTAGCTATTATTAATAATAATAATAATAATAATAATAATAATAATAATAATAACAACTATTGTTGGAAGGACACAAGTCAAGAGTGAGAGCAGTGGAAATGAGTTATTTAAGAGGAGCCTGTGGAGTCACATGGAGAGGCAGGCTGACGAATGAGGATATAAAGGAGCGTTGTGGTGTGGATGTGGATGTGGATGTGATAGGAAGCCTTAGGAGGAATACACTGTGGTGATTTGGCCATGTGGAGAGGATGGAGGGTGAAAGACTGACGAAGAGAGTGTATGTGAGTGAGGTGGAGGGGGGAAGAGGGAGGGGGAGGCCGAGGATGAGATGGAGTGGAGAGGGGGGTGTGAGTTGGGAGCAGGGCAGTGAAATGGCAAGGGACAGGACGACATGGAGGCGATTTGTTTGTGGCCACCCCAAACGGGATTGAGGCATCTGGCAATAGATAGATAGATAATTATTATTATTATTATTACTTGTATTACCATACCATTACTGTTATTATTTAATATCGCCTCCATGTCGCCCTGTCCCCCGCCATTTCACTGCCCTGCTCCCAGCTCACACCCCTCTCTCATATACCTCTCCACTCCATCCCTCCATCTCATCCTTGGCCTCCCCTTCCCTCTCCCCTCCTCCATCTCACATACACTCTCCTCGTCAGTCTCTCTCTCTCCATCCTCTCCACATGGCCAAATTACCTCAGTGTGTTTCTCCTAACGCTTCCCATCACATCCACATCCACACCACAACGCTCCTTCACTTCCTCATTTGTCAGCCTGTCTGTCCATGTGACTCCACAGGCTCCTCTTAAATAACTCCTTTCCACTGCTCTCACTCTTGACTTGTGTCCCTCCAACAACGTCATTATTGTTATTTATTATTATTATCCATTCCATATTTCATCCTTCTTTCTCTCTCTCCTTACTTACCTTCCTCCCTTGTTTACCATTATCATCATCAGCAGCAGCAACAGTATCTTTGTCATCATTCTCTCTCTCTCTCTCTCACTACAACTACCACCACAACAATAAACACACCCCCATATTATCACAGAGGAAGGTACACCCAGAACATCTCTCTCTCTCTCTCTCTCTCTCTCTCTCAGTACCATTACTACTACTACTACTACTAGAAAACAATAAAAACACAGATGGGTAGTACAGGCAGAGGGACTGAATGGGTTGTTAGCTGTGTTTTGAAGGGCAGTGAAGCAGCGTGCAGTGTAGTGTGGCTGGGGCAGTGTGTGGTCTAGGAAGTTCAGCTGGAATGGAGAGAGAGAGAGAGAGAGAGAGAGATGAAATTATTTACCATCAGTGAGGCAGGAGGTAAGGATGTGTGGCCACATGGGAGAGACTGCATTATTAGAGAGAGAGAGAGAGGGAGGTTAGGAGGAAGAGGGCAAGAGAGAGACGGGGGAGAAGACATTACAATAAAATTAATGAGAAAAGTTAAAAATGGTGAGGGAAGAGGAAGAGAGGGGTGGGGGGAGGTGGAAGGCAGAAATGGGGCACAGAGAGAGAGAGAGAGAGAGAGAGAGAGGAGAGGAAATTATTTACCATCAGTGAGGCAGGAGGTAAGGTTGTGTTGGAAAGAAATTGCATTATTGTATTTCATTATTTTTCAGGTTAACATCAACTTCCCGAGTGAAGATAATGTGAGGAGTGGCACTGAGGGACGGCATGGAGGGCGTGGCCTGTGTTTCTCAAGCACAGTATGATGTCCATTGGTGGAGCCACAGTCTGTACCAGTAAGTATATCTGGTCATTGTTGTTGTGGCCAGGGGTTCATGTGGACACAAACCCAGTGGACTGCAGGATGTAGTGCCCATCCTGCTGCAGTCTGCCTTGTGGAGGGAGGCAGCTGTAGGACACTGGTTGGACATGGAGCCACCCACTTACATCAGTGTCACCATGTGAAGGTGTCCCTCCTTGCCACCATGCATAGTGGACATGTGGTGTTATCTAACCTGTCTATCTATCTATAGCCCGACACCCTAATCCCGCAAAGGGTGGCTGCAGACAAAACCCCTCCAAGTCCCTCTGTCACCCACCATTTGACTGCCCTCCCCCCAACTCACTCCCTCCCTCCCTCATATACCTCTCAGCTCTGTCCCTCCACCTCATCCTCAGTCTTCCCCTCCCTCTCCCTCCCTCCACTTCACCTACATACACGCTTTTAGTTAACCCCTTCTTTACCGAAAATGTGTTTTGATGTACCCCCGTACATTGCCAGTAAACACCCGTGAGACACCGGAACCGCTACCGTGGTATGCTGGTACACCCTCTAATGAATGGCAGCTTATGGGCCTCAGGGTAGCCCGGTAAGGCTGTTTCTGAGGACCTCGTGTTAGCAACAGCTCTGTGTTTTGACAACAAAGACTGTGACGAAGTTTTGACGAATTCTGACATCATAAGATACGTCATGACTGAGTTGCGTTGACACCAGTGGCTTGCTCACTCATCTGTGATGTAACCTCTTTTAGACCAGTCATTATTTTATTTATAATTTCAACTACAGATATCGTACTATATTTTCTGCTGACATACGGCAAAATTTACACCCCTTGGCCTGCCTGAGAAAGCCAGTTACCACGCACTTGACCACGAGAGAGGGTGTACAGGATATTTTTCTCTCATGGCATCTCTGGCAAATTCCGATAGTGACGAGTTTATTCCTCATGAGGATACTTATTTAGATGTATCAGATGATGATGCAGCAGTGTCTGATGTGTCAGTAGATGACTGTGATCCTGAAAATGATAGTGAAGTTGATGTGAGTGAGGAAGGAGGAGGAAAATAGTAGCGAGCTTAATGACGTTGCACTCTCGGCAACAAAGTGGGTCAAGGTCGCCATCACCATCACGTGTGTCCACATACTTCATGCTTAGCTTACAAGGTAAATAAATAAGTCATCCATCTGTGCAGGACATTTTTTTCAAGCCAGTTTGTACAGTAGTTACCTGGCTAACAGTACTTTAGCATAAGATATGTAAACTTATATACCGTAATGATTTATTTAATATTTTTTTAACATCATGCTGGGTTTATGTGATCATCAGTATACGAACAAATAAAAAAGAGTGAATAGTTTCAACGTGGCAAAAAATATACACTATCCCTCACACTACGGGAGGGGGAGCTATCAGGTCAGTATGGGGGGTAAACGTAATGTTTACATTTGGGGGAGGGGTCGGTAAAGAAGGGATTAATGATGAAGGAAGTGTATTTAGAGTGAAGATTCAGTGTGGCAGTAGCTGGTTGGCTTCATCTGACAGTGTTTTATAGCCCTTTTCAGCTCAGTTGATGGTTAATTGGATCAGTAAGCAAGGTCACTCATTCATACCTCATATCATAGGCTCAGTGATTTTCCTACAACCATGTCATAGTATTTATGTTGCCAGAATAGCCCAGCACTGCCAGTTGAACACAAACCAACTGTAGTAACCAGTGACACTCATTCCTGCCTCAGGATTACACGTCATTGAATTACACACAACATGACTTACACTGGCCTGTCAAATATTGCAGTACAGGTCTCCCTCACTATTCGATTCCTCACTATTCGATATTTCGCTTATACGATCGATATTTATTGATACCAATCCCTCATTAATCGATTGAGAACGCTCGATTATCAGATTGCTTAAATAAAAGTAAATGTACGCATCGTAAACAAACGCATCACATCACGCGCTTGTTTTTCTGGCTGAGTGATCGTACCCAAGCCCGCTCATTCTCGCGCTCATTCCCGCCTTGTCCCGTCTAGGTTAAGCTCTGATGCCGCATTTCTTCCATCCACTTCTGCCGCTGTGTCATCATCCATCACTGACATCCAGGATTCATCAAGCCCTGCCACTGCTGACGATGAGGAGCAAGTTTTCTTCCAGTGATTTAATGAAGAATAAAGAGTCTCTGAGTTGAGAGTGTACCGCAGCCATGAAAGGTACGTTACATGCAGGACTTAGCCTAGCGCGTTTGTGATTTTGATTTTTCTGATCTTTCCAGTGGATATAGGCCTCCTGGGGAAACCACTGTATAAAAAAAAATAACGCGTCTATTACACTACCTCCTTGGGTGACGTGGAAAAGTGTTCTCCATCTCTTTATTGGTAAATATTAATGTAGCGGTCCGCATTAAATTAAATCCTATTAAACCTTAAGTTCGTTATTCGATCGTTCACTATTCGATCTAGTTTTCAGGAACGTAACCCAATCGAATAGTGAGGGAGGCCTGTATTTAAGCTCCAAAAAAAGTTATAAGTAACAAAATCATTATCAGCATAGCAACATAATAGATATAATGGTTGCATGTATATAATAAATATAATATAGATGATATATTGCTGTAGTGAGCAGAGGAAAAATCTGATGAATTTTACTTTCCAGCTTGTGGTGAAGTGACAAAAGAAACTAACTCATCACACGCCACATACCAAGACATGCCACCATCAGGCATGACACTGCTGCTGAGTACTTCATCTTGACCTCCCATAATCTCTCCAAGGCAGCATGAGGGGAGGTATCTGGTCAGGCCTGATTTACTATACTCAATTATGAAGTTGGTGTGCTGCTCCTACCAAAATTACTGGTGAATATATATGTATGTGTGTGTTTAAATAACTTATGTGTAATAATTTACTAACTCTTTACTAATTATGTTGAAAACTTATTTTGATATTTTACACTTACACTTTAAACTTATACTACCAGTAAAACTCATTCCTGCCTCATGATTAAAGTTAACTGAATTACACACATGAGGCTGTCAAATACTACATTGTTTAAGTTCCAAAAAAAGTCATAAGTAGCAAAAGTATTATCAGCATAGCAACATAATAGATATAGCAGTAGCATGTACATAATATACTGTAATTACAGTGCTCCAATCGGATTGAGCTGGTGAAGGTTTATATCCAAGGGATGGTTGGGGTTTATTGCTCATGTAATGCCACTCAGGGATGAGTGAGGCTGGTCACTCATTTAAAATGTCAGGACCAACTTGCCTAGCCCCGGGCTCCTACGCTCCTCATGGGGCAACACAGGATTACATGATGAATGGAATACTGATGATAATAATAATAATAATAATAATCCATCCATCCATCATCCAATCCAACGTTGCCCCATGAGGAGCGTAGAAGCCTGGGGCTAGGCCGTTGGTCCTGACATTTAAGATGAGAGTGACCTGCCTCACTCATCCCTGAGTGGCATTACATGGGTAAATAACCCCAACCATCCCTTGGATATAAACCTCCACCGGCTCAATCCGACTGGAGTACAATAATTACCCACTAAACCACCAGGCGCCAAAATTTGGTTATATGGTTACCACCCAGCGTAGTAAATGGTTTCCTGGTGTTCAGGAAACCATTTGGCTTGTCACTCAGTGTAGTCACCCACAGGCAGAAGGAAGAGGAAAGAATGAAGGAAAGAAAGATAGAAGAGGGAGTGTTAAGTCACCCGTAGGCAGAAGGATGAGGAAAGAATGAAGGAAAGAAAGATAGAAGAAGATGGAAGGAAAGAAGGATGGAGGAGAGGAAAGGGCAGGCACCCAACAGCAGCACTACATCAATTGGGTGGATGGTGAGCGCCCCCACCCACCACTAAATAATAATAATAATAGTAATAATCATCATCATCATCATTATCATAACAATAATAATAATAAATAATACTAATAACAGGAATGATAAGAACAAGGGGAATAATAATAACAACCTCACCCAGGGCAGGACACAGGGGTGACATCCACAAGCCACTGATGGACTGGGTGGGCAGCAAGTTGGAGGTGTGCACAACGAGCCTCAGTCCTTCTTTGCAGTGACACATCATCAGTTTAGTGCGGTGGGCTGCGTATATGCTGTTCAGATGGACCTGGGACAAAACACAAGCACTACTGGTCATATTCTAATGTGGAGGGGATGGAGGGTGAGAGACTGATGAGGAGAGTGCATGTGAGTGAGGAGGAGAGGGAGGGGGATGCCAAGAATGAGATGAAGGGATGGAGTGGAGAGGTATATCAGAGAGGGGGGGGGGGGGCGTGTTGGGAGCAGGGCAGTGAAATGGTGGGGGACAGGGCGACATGGAGGCGATTTGTTTGTGGCCACCCCTTAAGGGATAGAGGCATCTGGCAATAGACAAATAGATAGATACTGTCACTAGGTGTAAATGAAGATGCTAATAATTAATTGGGGGTAAGCAAGTGTAAATTATGTATAAAAGAAGCACAAATGGTACTGAAAATAGATGTAAATGGGTAAGTTGATGCAAACAGATGCCAAATAACACACCTTAATTTCTCCGATGAGTGGATCATCAGCCGGCTCATAGGTCTGGCTCCTCAAACACACATAAAGGACCGTCACTGGGAGGTGGAGGACTCTGGCGGCACGGTACTCCTCAGTCAGGTGTTACGGCTATAATTATTACTCCTCCGCCTCATCCCTCGTGAACTCCCATCTTTTGACTGAAGTCAAGCACTCGTCCACCTCACGCTACCAGCGCTCCATCTGTTGACTGGATTTGATACTACTAGTTTCCCAACATGTCACCTGACTTTCCCTCCCTTTTTCTGTGTGAAGCGAGGTTGCCTGATTATCTGGTTTCCCGCACAAGTTCAGTTCACACTCATCCTCTGCCCTGGGAATATCTTAGTGAACCACTCCTGACCTTTACCTGGAAGCCTGTGTTATAGGGAACCCATCTTCAACGCCTTCTTTTGCTGTAAACCATGAGTATCAGTTTTCTCCTTGCATTAGTTCATTAATCTTCTGATGGTGAATGGCTTTAGGTATTTATATTGTTTTTTTCTTAGGTTTAGTTAGGTTTAGGGTTGTAATTATTGTATGTTTAGTTTGTTAAATTAAATGAATAATCAACCAAATCATTATCAATCTACCCTGTAGTTTGTCTAGTTGCATAGTGTTCATGATCCTTCTCTTTTCTTATTGCTTTCCATGGGTCTTCATAGGGTAGATACAGTTAAATACTCCCCATGGATCGTAATAAATGGCGACCGTGACAGGACCTATTTCAGCTAGACAGACATTTACAGTAATGGTGTTTTGAGGGGTTGCTGTTGCTTGTTCCCATAGATTTTAAATTTTCCTTGATGTATTTAGCATTTTGGTATTAGTGTGAAACTTGTTTCCATTCGATTTAAAATCCTTGATGCAATAAACATTTTGGTATTTGTGTGAACTTGTCAGCACATAGGTTTATAGGTTCAGGAGTTTTCATAGAACTTATCTTTCATTTTTAACGAAATACAGGGTCGTTATAAGTTCTATCAAATGTGGGGAATATATCCGGATCGTTTATAATGCCGTATCCCACGCTCCAGTGAGTGGTGTTCTCCATCCTATTGCCTACTATTCGTCGAAGCTGAAAGGACATCAACGGGGCTACTCCACAATTGAGAAAGAGGCTCTAGCTCTCGTGCTAGCAATCAAGAAGTTCGAGTGCTATCTTCGCCACCATCCTCATCCTACTACTGTCTTTACGGACCACAATCCTCTTGTATTTCTCCAGACTATGAAGAATTCCAATCAACGGATTCTACGATGGGCCCTGCTTGTTCAGCCATTTAATCTTCAAGTTCAGCATATAAGGGGTGTTGACAACATTCTCGCGGATACCCTGTCGAGACATCCCATCGAGGCTACAGAGTAATCTACCTCCTTCGTGCTTCCACTGCGTAGGTCTTTGTGGGGGAGGTGTTACGGCTATAATTATTACTCCTCCGCCTCATCCCTCGTGAACTCCCATCTTTTGACTGAAGTCAAGCACTCGTCCACCTCACGCTACCAGCGCTCCATCTGTTGACTGGATTTGATACTACTAGTTTCCCAACATGTCACCTGACTTTCCCTCCCCTTTTTTCTGTGTGAAGCGAGGTTGCCTGATTATCTGGTTTCCCGCGCAAGTTCAGTTCACACTCATCCTCTGCCCTGGGAATATCTTAGTGAACCACTCCTGACCTTTACCTGGAAGCCTGTGTTATAGGGAACCCATCTTCAACGCCTTCTTTTGCTGTAAACCATGAGTATCAGTTTTCTCCTTGCATTAGTTCATTAATCTTCTGATGGTGAATGGCTTTAGGTATTTATATTGTTTTTTTCTTAGGTTTAGTTAGGTTTAGGGTTGTAATTATTGTATGTTTAGTTTGTTAAATTAAATGAATAATCAACCAAATCATTATCAATCTACCCTGTAGTTTGTCTAGTTGCATAGTGTTCATGATCCTTCTCTTTTCTTATTGCTTTCCATGGGTCTTCATAGGGTAGATACAGTTAAATACTCCCCATGGATCGTAATACAGGTAATCCATGTCGACGGTACAGGTGAACTGTCAATGAGGGAAAGATGGTTACAGCTTGTTTGTGTTCATATGATGGAACTAAAAGCCATGGCTGTGTGAAACTCCATGAACTTTAGCTGTGAGGTGGGAATGACTCTCCTTGGTTACCAGCCAATATAAAATTTATCTTTCAGTCTGAATACACTTGTCCTGCAACAGAGGTGAAAGATGCAGGTCTGCCATAAGCTGAATTGAAAAATACATAAAAACAGCACTTAGGTTAAAAGGACTTAAGAAAATGGTATGTAATGAAGGTGTTAACGAAGGTTATTCATTTGTTTTTAAAGGCTCCAACATGCTTACATGTGTCAGCCTTGGTCATCTAATGGCGGCTCTCCATGCTGCTCGATCCATTGCAGCCTCCCTGTTCAGTCCCTTAACCCTAAGGTCACACTTAATGACCTCGTCCCGTGTCTTTCTCGGTCTACCCCTCATAACCCCACCCCTAATATTAACACTTCTCACCTTCCTCACCCAATTATCATCCCCCATTCTCTCCACATGTCCAAACCATCTCAATCTACCTCTCCTCATCACGACACCAATACACTCCAGTCCCATCCTACTTCCCAACTCTTCCATTGTAAACCCAGCCCCCCCCCCAGACCTTGCACGCAGGGACGCACTGCACATCCACCTAATCATTGTCATTTCTGTACGTCTGAGCCAGCGAATATCCTCCTCCTTTATCATAAACTTAATAACTTTATCTGTGAACAGTTGGGTAAGGACACCTTCACGTGGTGGCAGTGATATAACCACCTGGCTCCACTGCCTAAACTCCTTCCTCATCCTCCAAATAGAGGAATGTGCACTGCAGGGGAAAGACACCTTTGATTTACAGCACTCCAGTCACAGGACAGGGCAGGAGAAGAGCAACATAACCAGGCAGTGGAACTGTCTAGTTATTTCAGTGCTACCATGTGAAGCGTCTCTCTCTCTCTCTCTCCATCACTAAAAATAATTAATGTACACACACACACACACACACAGTAGAAATGTAGTGATAAAAGATGTAAAAGTGGAACTACAGGAAGTGTATAAATTACTGGAAACTCAAGATGTAAGGAAAGCCTCAGGACCAGATGGAATTTCTAATTGGGTACTGAAGGAATGCAGAGAACAACTGGCGGATAAGATTCACAGTTTAATTGTGTGTTCTCTGGAAGAGGGGAAAGTGCCACAAGAATGGAAGAGGGCAAATGTGGTACCAATTTATAAGGAAGAAAACAGGGAAGAACCCCTGAATTATACACCAGTGTCTAACCAGCATGGTCACAAAATTGTGTGAGAGAATCCTGAAAGACAGATGGATAAAATATCTGGAAGAGATGAATATTTTGGCTGAAAGTCAGTTTGGATTCTGAAGTGGAAGGTCGTGTGTTTCCAACTTGTTGAGCTTTTACTCAAGAGCGATTGATATGCTACAGGAGAAAGACGGCTGGGTGGATTGTGTGTATTTAGATCTGGAGAAGGCCTTCGACAAGGTACCCCATAAGAGACTAATGTCACCTGAAAAACATATTAACAAGACAGTTAGAGAGGCATATGAACACCTGACTAACATAAGGGTAGCTTTTCATTACATGGATGAGATGATGAAAAAATTGATAGTGGCCATGATCTGCCCCAGGTTAGAATATGCAGCGGTAGTGTTGTGCCCACACAAAAAGAAAGATATAAACAAGATTGAGATAATACAAAGAACAGCAACCAAGATGGTCCCCAGTCTGGCAGATCTGTCGTATAGAGAAAGGCTGGAAAAGCTGGACCTGCCTTCCTTAGAAGCAAGGAGAAAGAGAGGAGACATGATTGCAGTGTTCAGGACCATGGTGGGAGAAGATAAATTTGACAAAGAAGATCTGTTTGTATGGGATAAGAGAGTAAAAGGAGGACACGGGATGAAACTGAAGAAGCCAAGCTGCTTGAAGGATATCAAGAAATATAGTTTTCCTTATAGATGTATAGACCTGTGGAATAGCCTGGACAAAGAGATCGTCCAGTCTAAAAACTTAAACGAGTTTAAAGCTAAATTTGACTTATTGAGAAACAGAGACGGGACCCCACGAGCGTAGCTCATTTCCACTATATCATAATTAAGTAAATACACACACACACACACACACACACAGCAAAGCAAAACAAAACAAACCTGTGCCAACTCAGCCAATGTCTCCATTGCTGAACTCAGCAAATCAGCAAAGGTGAGGCTAAGAGGGTCTGCTTGCCTGCTGGAAACTTGGTTTGAAAAGAAACCACATGGCTCACTGGCCCTGAGTCATGCCATAAAGGCTGACCTGGAAAAAAAAAAATCATAATGATCATCATTGAGGGTGAGGTAGGACTTCAAGAGCCAGAAAAATTTTAGAACTATATATTCAAATTTTTCATATGTCACTAAATAAATGAACAAATAAATGAAGGGAAGAATTATGGTCAGTTGTTTTCAAGTGAGGCAACTTGGCCACAAGTACACCTTCAACTTGTGGTTGTATGAAAGTCAATGAGCCTTGGTTATGAGGTGCTGTAGGAATGAATCTCCTTGGTTACTATAACTAGTTTGCTTTCATCTGATGGGAGTAAGACACACGGATCTACAAACCCCAACCAACCCTCAGATGTAAACCTTCATGGACCTGTACTTACCGGGCAGCCTCTGTGCTTGTAGATGGCTGTAGTGGGTCGTTGCTGGTGTTGATGGCGGATCTACAAACCCCAACCAACCCTCTGATGTAAACCTTCATGGACCTGTACTTACCGGGCAGCCTCTGTGCTTGTACAGGGCTGTAGTGGGTCGTTGCTGCTGGTGATGGCAGCTGATGCTCAATGGCCACATCTCTCATACTTGAAGTGGAGGGTTGTAGCAACAGCTCCTTGCCAGCTGATTGTTCTGGCTCCGGCTCTGCCTGTTTCCTTTTTGTAGAGCCCAGGATCACTGAAACATCATCATCATTAAATTAAAGAAAAACAGGAATATATAACATCAAATGGAAACTAGCAACAAGCTCATGAGTGGTCCAGTTCTATCAAACTATCAAGTGTGGAAAAAAAAAAAAAAAGTACATTACCATTAGGGCTTCTTTCTTCTCTTTTTTCCAGTGTCGCTGGTGAGTTTGTAACCCTTTTCCTTAATAATTTATACTGCACATTACGCCATAATATCTTCATTTATGTTACTGATGTCAACACTGAAGGCATATAATCAGCTGCAGCAGAATGTTAAGTTGTAATATGCAAAAGAAAAGCACTATGGAAGGTGAACTACAATACCTCATACTGTTATGTTGCTGTGTTCAGCATTAAAGAGAGAGATTTTTTTTTTTTTTCAATAGTAGGAAGATGGAGAGCGAGAGACTGACAAGGAGAGTGTGTGTGTGTGAGGTGGAGGGGGGGGAAAGGGAGGGGGAGGCCAAGGATGAGATGGGGGATGGAGTGGAGAGGTATATGAGAGATGGGGGTGTGAGCTGGGAGCAGGGCGATGAAATGGCAGGGGACAGGGTGACACGGAGGCAATTTGTTTGTGGCCACCGCTTACGGGATTAAGGCATCTGGTAATAGATAGATAGATAGATAGATAGGTAGGAGGTATTACTTTCAGATACAATCACTAATAACATACAAGCATTTCACTCTGCAGTGCCAAACCCGCAGTGAAGAGTCTTCCTTGTTCGCCTGTTAAATACATGAGGTAACAGTTATACAAATGCCTTAAAAGATTTACTGTGCACCAGAAACTATTTAGATGACTGCTTGTTCTATGTGTCAGAAATAAGAGGGCAAATTCTGATTAGAAAAATTATTATATTGTCAACACTGGCCTGTATTTCGAAGCCACTTTTTAATTATGCAGGGCAGTGAAACGGCGTTGGACAGGGAAACATGGAGGCGATTTGTTTGTAGCCACCCCTTATGGAATTAAGGCATCTGGCAATAGATAGCTATATTTTTGTATATTACAGTACCAAGCAAAACCCTTTTATGTTACTGATGCAACACTCAGTACTGATATTATACTTGCAGAAATAACATGCAATACCACTTACATGGATGGAGTTGTCTCAGTTGCTGGAGGAGTTTGACTGTGACTGAGGAGGTTGATGCCAAGGAATGGAGGAGGACTGGTGTGTAAACCTGTAAAGTATGAGTTGTGAAGTGTAATATTTTAATTTATTTATCTACAATAGTGAAGGATTTACCCTTGTTTGTAATAAAAACAGTCTTATATACTAATATACAGTAAAACCTCAATATAAGGAACTTCAATGGACCGGAATTTGCTTTTATCGGAATCAAGGAGCTACCGGACTAAATTCCTACATATCAGAAAAAGTCCGATAAAGCCAGAAGCAGTGCGGTGTGGACTGCCTGACCACTTCAGCTATGTTCACCACAATAAGGTAAATAAAAGACATGTTTATGAGTGCACAGTACAGTATTATTATATATATTATACCATTTGATTATTGTAGTGGAGTTATAACACAGTACAGTATTATTACTGCATATATATTATACCATTTGATTATTGTAGTGAAGGTATAACACAGTACAGTATTATTATATATATTATACCATTTGATTATTGTAGTGAAGGTATAACACAGTACAGTATTATTATATATATTATACCATTTGATTATTGTAGTGAAGGTATAACACAGTACAGTATTATTATATATATTATACCATTTGATTATTGTAGTGAAGGTATAACACAGTACAGTATTATTATATATATTATACCATTTGATTATTGTAGTGAAGGTATAACACAGTACAGTATTATTATATATATTATACCATTTGATTATTGTAGTGAAGGTATAACACAGTACAGTATTATTATATATATTATACCATTTGATTATTGTAGTGAAGGTATAACACAGTACAGTATTATTATATATATTATACCATTTGATTATTGTAGTGAAGGTATAACACAGTACAGTACTGCAATGGTAGTCAAAACAGTTTGAAAACCATTCATGTAATCCGAACTAATGTCTGATATATCGGGAAAAGTATGGGTTAGCAGGGGGAAGTCCAGATGTCACTTTTATCGGAATTTTGCAATTTTCTGAATGGCTTGGGCCCCAATTAGTCCGTTATAGTGAGGTCTTACTGTATTTCTCAAAAACTGCCAAAATACTGGATCTACCAAATAATTGGATTTTTGATGTACTGGCTCCCTTCAACCTCTGTCTCTTCGCTGCACTGTTGCATCTTTATCTCTCTTCTATCGCTACTTCAATGGTCATTGTTCCTCTGAACTGTCTGCTTGCATCCCTCCACCTCTATGACGGGCGCATAGCACCCATCTAGCAACAAACTCTCATCCCTTTTCTGTCCAACTCTCTAATGCAAGAGTTAACCGTTACTCCCAGTCCTTCATTTATGCAACAGGTCAACTCTGGAACTGTCTCCCTCCGTCTGTATTTCCTACTTCCTATGATCTCCAGTCTTTCAAACAGTGTGTCAAGACATCTCGAAATGAACGGATCTTGAATTTGGTTCTCTTTTGTATTGTTTTTTTCTCTTGGAGGGAACAATTTTTAGGGCTCCTGGCCTTTGGTTCCTTCTTCCTTGCATAAAATAAAATAAATAAATAATTTAACCTAACCTAGCAATTTAACCTAACCTATCCAATAAGTGAACCTACCCTAACCTAACCAAGATTCAAGTAAGTTGGAGTAAATCTGTCATTATGCCTGTGAAATCAAACATCAAGACATCAGTAACATGATTTAAAAAAAAAAAAAAAAAAAAAAAAAAAAAAAGTTAAACAGACCCTTTTTTTTACCACCACAAAAACAGTAAAAAAAAAAAAAAAAAATACAAAAAACAGACTAGAGAAATAAGAAATGAATTGGTAAGGTCCTAATGCAGCTTAAAGTCTATCTACCTGTTGCCAGACACCTTAATCCCATAAGGGGTGGCCACAAACAAATCGCTTCCATGTCACCCTGTCCTGTCATATTGCTGCCCTCCCCCCCAGCTCACTCCCCTCTCTCATATATATATATATATATATATATATATATACACCCGGTATATATATATATATATATATATATACACACCCGGTATATATATATATATATATATATATATACCCGGTACATATATATATATATACCCGGTATATATATATATACCTCTCCACTCCATCTCATCCTCTGTCTCCCCTCATACATTCACTCATTCCCCTAGTTACCGTAGTCTCTCACTCCAATAACAATAATATGTTAATGCAGTTAATTGCCCATCCGGCCTCATCACTGAGGACAGAGATGGCAATTTTGTGCCTAGATAAAGTGAATAGAGTATAGAATGAGCGAGATGGTAATTTGGTAGAATTTTACAATCCACTCTCACTACGGTAGTATTTCACCCTCAATTTTATCTATATTTTGTACTATTGGTCCAAATTCGACATTATTTTCTATCTCAAGTGACACCTAATTTACCGATACCTTACATGAGTGGCTTTGTGGCGTAAAAACACACAATATTAAGCCAAGTTAAAGTGAAAAGATAATCTCTCACCTTCATTCACGTAACGCCCGTAAAAGAGTTTCAGGCCGTCTATAGGGAATTAGAGGCAGCCTGAGTGTCCTTCCAGATAGCCATGCTTGAAAAAATAACATCATTTTCAGCAGCAGCAACATTTATTAACACAAGGGAATTTAAAATCGTCAGCGAGATCACCCAAATCCCCTACCAAAACAAATGCTAAAAAAACAGTTCGGTATTCAATTTGTTTCGGCCCCTTGCGTTATTTATTTTTTTTTTTCGATTACATACCTCGATTTGATTTGTTAATACAGTATAAAGTTTTCTTTTCAAAACCCAAATGATAAGTTTATTTTTCTTCTTAAATTAAAGTATTGGTTTTAGAATATGCCTCTGTTTTAGCTCCTTTCTTCTGGATTGATTGATGGATTTATTGTTGCAAAGTTGTGCCAACATGATTTTTTTTTTACTGATTATTTTTACTTATATTTCCAATCAATCGGCCACTCGAACTTGGCACCAGTATTATCTCGGCGCCGATTACTACTGTATCTGTTAAGCCGGGTACACACACGCAAACAGAACATCGTAACGTATCTCCGTCGTGTAACAAATACTCCTGTGTGGACGGGACCTCGTAACGTCACTGCGTAACACCCGAGCGAACATATATGTTACGCGTTGAGGTTCGCTCCCGATCCACCAATTGTCGGCTTTTGCGCGTCGCATCAAAGGTTGTTACAGGGTGAGGTTACGCAATGTGTGGACGGGACGTGTGTCCGACACCTATCAACTGGGTACAGCCGCTTCACCGAGTCTGCTCAGTAATCAGTATGAGACTGGTCCCTAAACATAAAAATATATAACACAGGTTTTTAGAGTAATGTACCACAGGGATCGGTCATGTTCGAGTACAGGGAGGAACCTCTCAAAGCCATGAAACATGTTTCAAAACAATGGAACTTAAAAGCGAAACAGTATATGAGCCTTTCTCCTCTTCACTGTATGATAATGTATATAAATGTACGCGGCAGCTGCGGCAGGTAAACTTGCCATTGTCAGTACAACCTCCAAACACGGACTGACTCCGGCTGATAGAGGTGAGACGCATGAAAGTTCGCGACGCGACGAGGTTCGGTTACGGACTCATCATTTCCACACCTTGTTATGCGTATCTTCGTCGCACAACATGGCCTTGTTACGATACGGTGTTCTGTTCGCGTGTGTGTACCCGGCTTTATGCTACGTGTTCGAGGGTTAACTTGTTCCCTGAACACGAACGACTGAGCTGGGGTCTAGAGCATGCAACTAAAGGAACAGGGAATAAAAAATCGGGTCAACCAACCTTACACGTATATTGCCTTAGTCACAACACAATACTGAATACAATATTAATATTATACACTGTACTGTTCGGGTAATTCACAATAAGACAGGTGGACTCTGGTTCGGCTGCTCACAGATGTCGTCCAGGTGTGGGAGAAACCTTGTCAGGCGTTCCCTCCCGCAGGAAGCACGGGACCACTGCCAGGGGCTGGGTCATCCGGAGTGGGCTGCTGGGCGGCGTGGAGGGAGGCCCTTCCCTAGTGGGGCTTCGGTGGGGAGGGCGGCCCTCGGGACTGGGGCCGAACAGAACGAGCAGGAGCGCTTGTTTATGCCCGCACCTGGAGGAGGACTGCTTGTCGATGGGGCTGGGGAGGTCACGTCCTGCGGGCAACCCTGGGTGACTGGAGGCTGCGTTCTCGCTCGGGTTGAGCCGCCATCAGGGGCTGCCTGCGGCATCTCTTCCTCCTGGAGTCCGACAGCAAGGGGCGTTGCTGGGGTGCTGGCTGCAGGACACGGATCCACAGACTCATCATGGGGCCTCGCCAGATCTCCTCCAGCTGCAACTCCGCCGGGGAACTGCCTCTGTGGGGAGAGAGAGAAGGGTGTCCCGCTCGGCCTCTGGATAGGGGAGAGCAAGCAAGGGACGTCCTCCATGAGGGTAGTCCCAGGGGCAGCAGACGGGGGACCTACAGTGGCCAATCCCTCCCCGGCGCGGACGGTGGCCGTCGTCGCGGTGCTGCCTGGGACTGTATTGCGACAAGTGCCACCCCGATCCTGGTGAGTGCTGGCCCCGCTGACAGCTGGAGAGTAGTCTGCCGGGGCGGCGTTCTGGTGTGGCTCCGTTGAGTGGAGGTAGTGCGAGACATACTGTAGGCCCGTCTTGACCGGGCCCTTCGCGTGCCCTATGCGCCTCCCTGTGGTCTCCCCCTGGGGTGAGAGTTGCCATACCCTGTCTATGGCTCCTCCATGGGGTGGGTGTTGCCCCACCCCTTCCCTGGTCTCCCATTGGGGTGGGTATTTGACCTTTAGTAGTAGTAGTAGTATTACTGATATTATTATTACAATAGTAATAATTATTATTATTATCATTATTATTATTATTATTATTATTGTTGTTCTTGTTCTTGTTCTTGTTTTATTGTTATTATTACTACTAGCACAACTACTACTATACTACTACTATTACTACTACTACTGCTACTACTACAACTGTTCTTGTGTGTGTGTGTGTGTGTGTGTGTGTGTGTGTGTGTGTGTGTGTGTGCGTGTGTCTCCGCATAGGCTTCACAGCCTATTATTCTATCTATATCTATATACCTAGGCTGCTTCCCCCAAGGAAAGGGAGGTAGCCGAGACAGGACGACACACTCCCCATTTACTCATCCATTCAAACACATTCATTCGCATCTTAGCCCCAAAGGGGAGAACGAACAGATCCTCACCGCACCACACCACACAAGGGTCAACTGTGCAATGCAATCAGTGACATCCGCAGCAGAGCCCGACAGCAGAGCTGGTTTACCTCTGCCACATCATAACAGACCCATCCCCTTACCCGCACCTGACCTGACTAGCTGATCAGACCAAATGCGGGACAGTATCCCCTCAGGGCTGCGTTATCACTTATTCATTCACAATTTCTCTCCATTTATTTCTGTCACGCACAGCCACTCTTCCTTGCTCAACAGACATCCCTCTCGCATCCAGCACTCTCTTCACACTGTCCATCCATCCTATTCGTGGTCTTCCTCTCAGCCTTACACCTCTCACATCAGATCTAGTTATCTTTTTCGCCAGTCGCTCATTATCCATTCTCTCCATATGCCCAAACCATCGCAACACCCTCTGCTCAACTTTACCAGCCATCTCCCGAACAACTCCAGTTCTCCTTTGCACTTCATCATTTCGCACTCGATCCATACGCATCACTCAACACACTCCTCAGACACCTCATCTCCATTACATTCAAACTTTTCCTCTCTGATACACCCATATTCCATGTTTCAGCCCCATATAACGCAGTCGGTACCACAACACCCTCATACAGCCTTCTCTTTACATCCATTCTAAGCGAACGACATCTAAACACTTTTTTCATTCCTCCCAGCACCTTTCCTACTTCATTTATTCTAAACTTCACTTCTGCATCTATTCTTCCATCCACAGCAACATGTGACCCTAGATATTTAAAACACTCCACCTCCTCAAGCAACTCGCCATTCAAAACTATATTCATCCCCCTACCATCTACCAACCTCGTACACTTCATCACTTTACTCTTATTCTCATTTACTTTCAATTTCCTCCTTTCACACACCCTTCCAAACTCCTCTACCAACTGTCTCAATCTCTACTCTGAATCAGCCACCAGTGCAGTATCATCTGCAAACAGCAGCTGTTTCAGATTCCACTCTCCACCATCAACATTCACCAGACTCAGACCTCCACCTAAAACTCTTGCCTTCACCTCCCTTACAACACCATCCATGTAAATATTAAACAACCAAGGCGACATCACACATCCCTGTCGCAGCCCCATTCTCACAGAAAACCAACCACTCACAGCATTTCCCACACTTACGCACTCTCTACTATTTACATAAAAACTTTTCACTCCTTTTAGTAACCTACCATCAAGTCCATACAATCTTAAAACAGTCAACAAAGCCTCCCTATCAGTTCTATCATACGCTTTCTCTAAATCCATAAATGCCCAAAACACATCCTTGCCTTTCGCTAAATACTTTTCACACATTTGTCTCACCGCAAACACCTGATCCACGCATCCCCTCCCTCTCCTAAAGCCACACTGCTCATCACCAATCACTCCCTCTGTACCCTCTCTAACTCTCATAATTACCACTCTACCATACACCTTACCTACAACACTCAACAGACTTATACCCCTAAAGCTAGTACATTCATACTTATCACCCTTGCCTTTATACAACGGGACCACACAAGTACTTGCCCAGTCAATTGGCACCATACCTTTCACAAAGCACACATTCAACAATCTTACTAACCAGTCAACAATAGTCACTCCACCACCCTTCAGGCATTCCACAGCACACCCATCCATACCTGCAACTTTCCTTGTTTTCATCTCCTTTACTGCCTTCTCCACTTCCTCCTTCGTGATCATAGAATCATTCAACTCTTCCAACACATTTAGGCCCCCCCGCACACGGGCCACACTTCAGCGGACGGTGGCTGCCACTTTTTTGTGGCGAGAAATAAAACGCACGTGTTTCTATGGAAGCCCGCACATAAGGCAATTTTTAGTGGCAGCCGCAAAAAAATGGTAACCGGGACCATTTTACCTGCCACGCCACGGTGGCTCGCCACTGGTGACCGATGATGGATGCCGTTAATTCAAATGGCAGCCTGCACACGGGCCACTTTGCGGTGGCACTGGCGGATGGACTGGCGTTGTTGACGGTCCATTCCCTACCCAAGGTAATGTGTCTACCTCGGGTCCTCTCCCTAACCAAAGTCATCTTCCTTCCCAGGGTTACATGCGTACACAAGATCATTCCCAAAATAAAAGTTACACCACACTACAAAGTCGTTCAGAGCTTGAAGTTCGCGAAAGTCTACAGTTTATACCAGGTAACGTTATCTATGTGTCCTCCCCAGTGCCAGACACGATGTCATGTATTCCAAGCGTAGCTGAACAGGCTGATTCATTTATACATTTTGTTTATTGGAAGCATGTTGGTGGATTTTTCCTAGTAGTGACACAGTTCTTTGATAAATCAGTGTTGCATGTTTTGTTAATATCAATATGTTTGTCACTAGATTTCATCATATTCAGAAAAGCAAAACATTATGCCATTTTCTAAAACATCTGTGGAACGTATTTCTGTGTTACACAGTTTATTTCAGTGTAACATCTTTAAACTTGCAAAAATACAATGTCTCATTTATTTTATGAAATGTGGTTATTATACTCACAAGTATTCTCAATAAAATTCTTGCGCAACGCGTATGTCTATCTATCTATCTATTGCCAGACACCTTAATCACATACGGGATGGCCACAAACAAAGCGCCTCCACGTCACCCTATCCCCCGCCATTTCACTGCCCTGCTCCCAATTCACACCCCTCTCTCCCATATTCGTACCTCTCCATTCCATCTCTCCGTCTCATCTTTGGCCTTCCCCTCCCTCTCTCCCCCTCCACCTCACTCATATACACTCTCCTCGTCAGTCTCTCACTCTCCATCCTCTCCACATGGCCAAACCACCTCAGTGTGTTTCTCCAAACACTTCCTATCACATCCACATCCACACAACAACGCTTCTTCACTTCCTCATTTGTTAGTCCGTCTCCATGTGACTCCACAGGCTCCTCTCAAATAACTCATTTCCACTGCTCTCACTCTTGACTGTGTCCCTCCAACAAGGTCCAAGCTTCATTTCCATACGTTAGAGTTCGTATCACAATACTGTCATGTAGTAACTTTTTCACTTCCATGCTCACTTCCCTGTTTCTTATCACTGATTTCAAGGAACCAGCAACCTTTCTTCCCTGCTGTACCCTTTCAAGCACTTCACCCTCCAAACCTCCATCCTTACTCATCACACTACCCAAGTACTTAAACGTACTCACATTTTCCATTTCCTCACCATCCAACCTCGCTGTACATTCACTGACTTCATTTCTCTGGAAGACCATAACTTTACTCTTCCCTACATTCACCTTTAGATTCCGTTTCTTACACACTCTCCCAAACTCATCCACCAAGCCTTGTAGCTCCCCTTCGTCTTCAGTCAACAACACAGTATCATCTGCAAACAAAAGTACAGGGAGTTTCCAAACACTGCCCTCTCTCATTAGGGCCGCTCCAACATCCACTGCCCTACCTTGTATTTCTTTTATAACCTCATCCATATACAGATTGAACAACCATAGAGACGTGACACATCCCTGTTTCAACCCAACTTTCGAATAGAAAAATTCACTCTGTTCACCATCCACATGCACTGCAGCCTTAGCACCATCATACATACTCTTCACAGCATTCAACAACTTCCTATCTACTCCATATATTCTTAACACTTTCCACATTCCTTGTCTATCCGCCCTGTCATATGCTTTCTCCAAATCCATGAAGGCTGCATACAACTTCCTTCCCTTCTCTAGAAACTTTTCCACTAAAGACCTAAGAATGAATATCTGATCTACACAACCTCTTCCCTTCCTAAAGCCTCCCTGTTCTTCTCCAACTAATTCCTCTGTTCTTTCTCTAACTCTGTCAATAAGTATCCTACCATACACTTTTCCTATTATACTAAGAAGACAAATGCCCCTATGATTACCACACACTTCTTTTTCCCCTTTTCCTTTGTACAAGGGAATAATTATACCTGACTTCCAATCCTCCGGGACTCTACCTTCCTCCCAGGCCAATCTGCACATCTTCCACATCCATTCTACTACTATCTCTCCCCCATGCTTCAGCATGTCACCACACACTCCATCAATTCCTGGGGCTTTCCCCGATTTAACTTTCTTCATTGCTTCCACAACTTCTATCCTACTGATTTCTTCCTGTCTTCTCACCTCCCTTCTTCTCCCAGCCATTCCCCAGCCACTTATACTCGCATTACTTTCATTCTCTATGTTCAACAATTCCTTAAAGTGTTCTCTCCATCGGCTCACTTTTTCTCCCTTCTCCACTAGTAATCTACCATTGTTATCTTTCACTCCCCTGCTAACTTCACTGCCACCCTGTCTTACTCTCTTTACCTCTTTCCAGAACATTTTCTTACAGTCCCTCCACTTTACACTCAAATTCCTTCCAAATTCCTCATCCACTCTCTTCTTACTCTCTCTTACTAATCTTTTCACCTCTCTTTTCCTTTCTACATATAACTCTCTCTTCCGTCTCTCAACTTCTTCCACGCCCCTATTTCTCATCCATTCATTGTATACTTTCTTCTTTTGTGCCACAGCCTGTTTCACCTCTTCATTCCACCACTCTGTTCCTTGCACACCCCTCCGTCTTCTCTTCCTCCCACACACATGACATGCTGCACATATTTTTTTTTTTTCATTCATTGCCAGACGCCATGTATCCCAAACGGGGTGGCCAAGGCTTAGAGTTAATTGTTTTACAGGGAGAGGCACTAATCCTCCACCAACCCCACTTGACACGTAGGGAGAACGTTATGCCAACAGCATCTGGTGTTCCCAGGCGGTCACCCATCCAAGTACTAACCAGACCCAACGTTGCTGCACATATTTCTTCTGTGAATATCTCGCACACACCTTCCACATCTCCCATCTGCTCCAATTCATATTTACCCAATCGCTCCTCCACTTCTCTCTTATATTCCGCCTTTTTCTCATCCTCTTGTAACCTTTCTACTCTCCTTGCAACTACTACTATGTCAATTACTACTAATATTTTACGAACTCTGTTGATATCTTTAAACAAATTCACACATAGGATAAGTCATACACAGTCATGTCCTTTCTCAATGTAATGTTCTTGTATTTAATCACTGACGCGTAGGAAGCATAGTTTAGCGTAGGCAACATATCTGACTCTCTGTCCACTGTGTTAAGGTCTGTAATTCTAAGAGTGATCCTAAACAACTATATTTTTTCCTTCCACGTTTGTCAGCCATGCATACTGCCTACAAAGCTGGCCAGGTAACTCCACTGCAGTAGAGATAATACGAGCACCACCGCACAGCACACCCACATGCAGCATCGGTGGGTGCCAGTTGACGGGGTCGGGATGGACGCCTGATGCACTGTGGGTACAGCACATGCCCGGTGGACTGTCCTCTCGTCTCTCTTCCTTGGCTACAAAGGCAAGGTCTGGAACCACAGGCAGAACTCAGTACAGAAGCCGTGGTGCACAACGATACAGACGTGTGCACAACCATGCAGCAGTAGTGCACAAGGATACAACAGTAGTGCACAACGATACGGCTGTATGCAGAACGGTACAGCCGTGTGCACAGCCATGCAGCAGTAGTGCAAAAGGAAAGCCGTGTGCACAACGATACAGCAATAGTGCACAACGATACGGCCGTGTGCACAACGATACAGCAGTACACAACGATACAGCAGTGTACAAGGATACGGCCGTGTGTCTGACCCACCCAGTACCTTTACCATCATGTATGTCCCACTTTCTTAAGGTTGGTTAAATAAAGACTGGAAAACAAGACAGTCACTTTATTTCGCTCAAACTTTTCAAAATCATATTCGGTCCATCAGCCTAAATGTAACCAAGGCCAGTAAGACTACCTGGCCCTGACTGTAACTACCATCTACTCATCTACATATTTCAGAGCAGGACAGAACTCTTATGGCAACTTCCTGACGGTGAGAGGAAAGCTGCAATGTATTCAGTAGCTCATATCAGGTGCACAATTTGTGTCGCTTAACATTAATGTGTGAAACCAAATACATCAATAAGAACATTTAGTCAAGAAGACGGTCTGGCAGAGTTTGGCGTGAGAGAGAGAGAGAGAGAGAGAGAGAGAGAGAGAGAGAGAGAGAGAGATGTGCAATCGTTGGTATAATACTTAACTTCATTTAGCTTAGTTTAGTCTTAATACACTCAACTCATGGTTAGTTTTTTGGCCCCAGTTTGAGCTCATTAAATTGGAGGACACAAAATCTAGAGCAGCTTAATCAGTCTCATAACTGTAACGCCTGTACTCGCCCAGATTATTCATTATTCTCCTTTGTATGTAACGGAGGAGCATGCTGGGAGGAGGAGAAGCGACTGTGAGGCACGAGAATATGCGACGGCACTCTCCCGCCCTGTAGTCCCACTCATTGCACTTAGGACACGGTGGAGGTTGTGGCCCACACACTGCAACACAACACTGCAAACTAGACCAAGGCAGCAAACTGTGCATATACTGTACTGTTCAATAGCTGTGTCCCTACACACTGTAACACAACACTGTACATTAGGCCGAGGCAACAAATTGTGCATAATTATACTGTTCAGCAGCTGTATCCCTACATATCATTCATCATTAAGAGTAAAGTGTATACACACTGCTATTATTCCTTTGCTTACATTTACCTAGTAATAACACTACAATAGGCACGCCATCGTACTGAAAGGGTGAATACGTACTGACGCAGCGGAGTCGCGGGTCTTTTTGCTGTGGCTGTGGTGGGAGGCTGGCAACGTGACCCAGCCAGCAGCCCGCCACCACCACCACCACCACCACCACCACGCCCGCCCACCACACAGCACCACGCCTCACCATCACCAACTCTCACTCCTTCAAACACACACATAATATAAATGAGTTTGGTTGTAGCTAGGTCACTCATTTTGGTTCAAAGATCAATAAAAAAACATAATATTCTCAAACCAAACTGACATCAGGCGAAGGATGCCACTACAGCAAAGCTACACATTATGTAAACATGGTGTTAATATTCGGTATTACAAATAATAATAATAATAATAATAGTAATTATATGTTCATAATAACAACTTTCATCAAATAGTACTTTCAGTTCATTCTAATCATACTAACAATGTTAATACTGCAGATCCACAGACAACGTAAATGGTGTGTCGTTAGTGTCTGTCACGTCTGGAAACACACACACACACACACACACACACACACACACACACACACACACACACACACACACACACACACACACACACACACACACACACACACAACTACAGGTTGACTAAAAATATTACACTGACCACATTGTCATTCCACATAAGCTTCGAATAATATATAGAGAGATATATAGATAGGTAGATAGATAGATAGATAGATACAGATATAAGTGCCTCGTTGTCTGTTTGCTTGTTTGCCCATCAATCACGGCCAAACCAAGGGCCAGACACCCCCAGGCCCATATATATTCTGAATCAGGGGGACCCAGAGATAGCTTTAGGGGGGTCTAAATTCAGAGCTGGGTCATTTGAGGTCACCTATATAGTGTTCACCTTTTTGGCCCGGGCAACGCCGGGTACCCCTGCGGCCCAGGTTTTGGCATGGAGACTCACAGGACATCCAGTTCAACATAGGCTATGTGAGGTTGACCTCCGAGGTCATTTGAGGTCACCGGTAATAGTAAGCATGTGCACACAAATACTGTGCGTTAGTCTGCGATAGCTGAAATAGAAAGTTGCTGGACCTCCTATAATCCCTTTCCAGTGCTGCCAGAACCATGATGGGAACAAGGTGGAAGCAGTAAAGCTGTACGTAATGCCATGCCTACATTTTATAATCCCAGTAGCTACTTGCCATTATGGTGTAGCATAACTGCACCCGAAAAGTGTCATCACAGCGGTGTAAGCGTTAATCAGCCTGGCAGTACACAACACTGTCCCATTTATACAAACGTGGCCATGAGATGACTTCACCTGTACTGCCTCGATTTTGTTCTTTGTTTCCAAGGGTTTGGCTGCACCGCCATTCCACATCATTAGGCATTTGATTAACATTTTATACTTGTTTTACTTTTTGTTAACAGCTTCTGTGTAACAAAGCCCCACAGGTTTTGTAAATCATTCAGCTTGATGG
The DNA here is from genome assembly GCF_032717465.1 of Coenobita brevimanus. Lineage (NCBI taxonomy): Eukaryota > Metazoa > Arthropoda > Malacostraca > Decapoda > Coenobitidae > Coenobita > Coenobita brevimanus. The sequence continues at coordinate 35,352 of NC_137013.1, forward strand.
TGTCGCAATAGTGAAAGGCTCTGACTAACCTGCCCCCGTTCGGAAAGGCTTTCTCACGTTGAACAAAATCATCTGTACAAAATAACGAGAGAGAGAGAGAGAGAGAGAGAGAGAGAGCAACGCCCACGCCATGTGATCGACCTATAGCCGAACAGAAGGATTGTTGTCAAGCTTTAAATACTTCATCCTTGCATGACCATGAACCCCTCCACTAAGTTTGGTTCAAACTGGATCAAAAGAGTTTAAGTTGACCTTGTCCTGTGACCTCAAAACTGAACAATTTAATCCAGGTTTACAGGGCGACGTGGAGGTGATTTGTTTGTGGCCACCCTGTACGGGATGGAGGCGTCTGGCAATAGATAGATAGATAGTTTAGCCCTACATCTTTCTTCCCTTTGTGAAAAAAAAATGTGATCAGCTTTGCCATTTCACAGCCAGAGATGTCGAAGGAGAAGGAAAGATCAGGAATTTTGTTGGCTGTCTTTTAGCGTGTTTGCCTTGTGCGAGGAAGTAAGTATGGCTGTGGCTGAGAAGAGACATGCATATGAAGTGTGGCTGCAGAGGAAGGATGAGATGTCATATGAGAGGTATAAGGAAAAGAGGAATAAGGCGAGAAGGGCTGTGCGTGATGCTAAAGTGGCAGCAGATGAGAGGTCGGGTAGGCGGCTGACAGAGAATTTTCAACAGAATAAGAAAATGTTTTGGAAGGAGGTGAAAAGGGTGCGAAAGGGAGAGTCAGGGAAGGAAGAACGAGTAAAAGCAGAGGATGGAAGGATGTTAATTGAGATGGATGCAGTAAGGAAGAGATGGGCAGAGTATTTTGAAAGATTTTTAAATGTAGAGGAGGAAAGGGTGGCTGAGCTTGTGGCGGATGGAAGGGTGCAAGGAATAAATGTGGTGGGAGAGTTGAATGATTCTTTGATCACGAAGGAGGAAGTGGAGAAGGCAGTAAAGGAGATGAAAACAGGGAAAGCTGCAGGTATGGATGGGTGTGCTGTGGAATGCCTGAAGGGTGGTGGAGTGACTATTGTTGACTGGTTAGTAAGATTGTTGAATGTGTGCTTTGTGAAAGGTATGGTGCCAGTTGACTGGGCAAGTGCTTGTGTGGTCCCGTTGTATAAAGGCAAGGGTGATAAGTATGAATGTACTAGCTTTAGGGGTATAAGTCTGTTGAGTGTTGTAGGTAAGGTGTATGGTAGAGTGGTAATTATGAGAGTTAGAGAGGGTACAGAGGGAGTGAATGGTGATGAGCAGTGTGGCTTTAGGAGAGGGAGGGGATGCGTGGATCAGGTGTTTGCGGTGAGAGAAGTGTGTGAAAAGTATTTAGTGAAAGGCAAGGATGTGTTTTGGGCATTTATGGATTTAGAGAAAGCGTATGATAGAACTGATAGGGAGGCTTTGTGGACTGTTTTAAGATTGTATGGACTTGATGGTAGGTTATTAAAAGGGGTGAAAAGTTTTTATGTAAATAGTAGAGCGTGTGTAAGAGTGGGAAATGCTGTGAGTGATTGGTTTCCTGTGAGAGTGGGGCTGCGACAGGGATGTGTGATGTCGCCTTGGTTGTTTAATAGTTACATGGATGGTGTTGTAAGGGAGGTGAATGCAAGAGTTTTAGGTGGAGGTCTGAGTCTGGTGAATGTTGATGGTGGAGAGTGGAATCTGAAGCAGCTGCTGTTTGCAGATGATACTGCACTGGTGGCTGATTCACAGGAGAGATTGAGACAGTTGGTAGAGGAGTTTGGAAGAGTGTGTGAAAGGAGGAAATTGAAAGTAAATGAGAATAAGAGTAAAGTGATGAAGTGTACGAGGTTGGTAGATGGTAGGGGGATGAATATAGTTTTAAATGGCGAGTTGCTTGAGGAGGTAGAGTGTTTTAAATATCTAGGGTCACATGTTGCTGTGGATGGAAGAATAGATGCAGAAGTGAGGTTTAGAATAAATAAAGTAGGAAAGGTGCTGGGAGGAATGAAAAAAGTGTTTAGATGTCGTTCGCTTAGAATGGATGTAAAGAGAAGGCTGTATGAGGGTGTTGTGGTACCGACTGCATTGTATGGGGCTGAAACATGGAATATGGGTGTATCAGAGAGGAAAAGTTTGAATGTAATGGAGATGAGGTGTCTGAGGAGTATGTGTGGAGTGACGTGTATGGATCGAGTGCGGAATGATGAGGTGCGAAGGAGAACTGGAGTTGTTCAGGAGATGGCTGGTAGAGTTGAGCAGAGGGTGTTGCGATGGTTTGGGCATATGGAGAGAATGGATAATGAGCGATTGGTGAAAAAGATAACTAGATCTGATGTGAGAGGTGTAAGGCTGAGAGGAAGACCACGAATAGGTTGGATGGACAGTGTGAAGAGAGCACTGGATGCGAGAGTGATGTCTGTTGAGCAAGGAAGACTGGCTGTGCGTGACAGAAATGGCTGGAGAGAAATTGTGAATGAATAAGTGATGACGCAGCCCTGAGGGGATACTCTCCCGCATTTGGTCTGATCAGCTATTTCAGGTCAGGTGCGGGTAAGGGGATGGGTCTGTTATGATGTGGCAGAGGTAAACCAGCTCTGCTGTCGGGCCCTGCTGCGGATGTCACTGATTGCATTGCGCAGTTGACCCTTGTGCAGTGTGGTGCGGTGAGGATCTGTCCGTTCTCCCCTTTGGGGCTAAGATGCGAATGAATGTGTATGAATGGATGAGTAAATGAGGTGTGTGTCGTCCTGTCTCGGCTACCTCCCTTTCCTTGGGGGAAGCAGCCTAGGTATATAGATAGATAGATAGCCTTGTGTTTAAGCTGCTTTGGGAGATGCTGTAGGGGAGACTGATAAAAAAAGAAAATGGGAGGGGAAAGGGAAGGGAGGAGGAAGTCTGAAGGGGGAGGGGGAATAGGTCTGAGGAGAGAGGGGGATGAGGTATGAGAGGGGAGGAAGAGGATATTGAACGAGGGGGAGTAGAGACGAACTGGATGAAAACAAAAATACAGATATACAGGAACAACTAAAAAGATGAGGATGGCAATAAATACTAATGTAAATAAAACAGAACTTTCATTAAATAGGTACTGACAGTCATGAGGATAAGACTAGATGTTAGGAAAATATATACATACCTCTGTGTAAGTTGCAAAGGATTATACTTGTTAAGGCTTATGTCCACGTCGGCGCCATCCCTACATAGTTTCCACCGACACACTGATTATTTATGGCAACTCAGAGGAAATACAGGTAGAATGGTGATAATATGGGCCCGGATACACCAACACTTGCAGTAAAAACCATCTCGTAACCAAGTTTTGTTTATGCAAGAATTGCAATGGATATAGGAAGTGTCTGTAGTCAATCGCGTCCTCCCGGGAAAAAGTAATCCGAGTTGCGAAGAGGGTAAACCAAATCCATGGCCTGTTTTCCTGTCAGCTAATTTTCACTGCTTAAGTTTTGCCCTTATTAATATAGAAATGAATTGTAAAATGAAATGGGCGACAATATTAACGCGCCATCTGCATATTAGTGACAAGGAAGCAATGCCGACCCTTGTCCTTAACGAAAACAAGGCCTGACACACACCGAGCACTTCTGATTTAGTTTTGCAGTCGAAGCGTCATATCATTTTAATCATTTTCATTATATCTGGAAGTGATTGGTTGTTGGATATAGAGGCCAGCGCAGTTCACTAATACACCGTGATATACAAACCTATAATCATATACTCGCTGTTGTGATCATCTTATTCAGCAGACACAAAACAATGAAGCTATAAGGTTACATTCATTAACATGTGGGTTGAAAATACGCCAGACCATCAAATTCAACTGAGAAGAACCCCATGCGCCCAGGGATAAACAAAATATTTACCTTTTATAGCAATGCATGTGAAGCGATTATCCTACTGTAATAACGGGTTTTGCTCCTGCAGGAACTGGACGCACCCTAGCATCCCTTCTCAACATCGGAAGTATTAGTACTCTTGTATCTAATATTACATACAGACTTACGATACATATATGTTACACCCCGCTTGTGAATTTACTCGGTTCAGGAATTGGTCAGTAAATCTTTTATATTTTGATGTTGGAACCCCCTGAAGGTTGGACTGAAACAGGGATGTGTCATGTCTACACGGTTGTTCCGTTTGTATAAGGATGGTGTTATAAAAGAGATACAAAGTAGGGTAGTGGATGTTGGAGTGGCCCTGGTGAGAGAGGGCAGTGTTTGGAAACTCCCTGTACTGTTGTTTGCAGATAATACTGTGTTGTTAAGTGAAGACGAAGGGGAGCTGCAAGGCTTGGTGGATGAGTTTGGGAGAGAATGAAGGGAACGGAATCTAAAGGTTAATGTAGGGAAGGGTAAAGTTATGGTCTTCGAGAGAAATTAAGTCACTAAATGTTAGGGTAAGGCTGAATGAGGAGGAAATGGAAAATGTGAGTACGTTTAAGTACTTGGGTAGTGCGATGAGTAAGGATGGAGGTTTGGAGGGTGAAGTGCTTGAAAGGGTACAACAAAGAAGAAAGGTTGCTGGTTCTTTGAAATCAGTGATAAGAAACAGGGAAGTGAGCATGGAAGTGAAAAAGTTACTACATTACAGTATTGTGATACCAACTCTAATGTATGGAAGTGAAGCTTGGACCTTGTTGGAAGGACACAAGTCAAGAGTGAGAGCAATGG
>NC_137013.1:45000-55000 GCF_032717465.1 Coenobita brevimanus
ACGGGCGAAACTCTGAATGTGACATCGGTAGATCTTCACAGTCATGTGTGGGGGAAAAATTAGAAAAATTTAGAATATACCCCCGGTAGTGTCGTAAATATTTAACTGGCTAATCACTTGCACTAAACAAGACGAAAATAGGCCTACAACACTACATAATTTGTCTGGATATATATGTCTTACTCCCAGGACTCACCTGGATCGTAATGACGTGTAGGTTGTGTTCCCTACTAAGCAACTAAACGATCTATTTAAGGATCCTCAAATAAAAGCTGGAAACCCTGGTGAAATATTATTCGCCCAGTCTTTCGCCACTAAGGGTCATTTAGTTACTTAGCTTAAGAGTAGCAATGGAGAGGCTTGTAGGTTGTTGCCATATGGTCGGCGTTGTTGAAGATGTTGCTTGTTGCTAGTGCTTGGCGGATTACTGGAGGTTACGGCCTGGACCAAATACGTAATTTTTACGTAAGCATTACTATTTACACTATTTATAAATTAAAGTGAATTGATAATGTTCATTCCCATCTAGGAGGAAGCACTGTCGTAAATTAATTAATCAGTCCAGTCTGTCCCAACCGAATTCTCTCTCAATACGACGAGAGTGGTTAGACTGCTTCCAAGCGTGACTAAGGCATGACTGGGACTGCCTCTGACTCGACTCGAGATCATCTGAGACTAAGACTCAATGAATTAGGACTGAGAGCGTGGGCGAGAGCCCGAGCAACTAAGGTCTCGAGACTCGTAATTGACCGAGGCCTAGCCGAGACTAAAACTTAGACCTCTGGAGAGAAGAACAGAGGCGATCCACCAATCAAATAACTAAAAATGCATATGTGCACATTCCATCCATGGCTGGGAAAAAGACTAAATTATGAACCATAGTATAAATATACGTAATCCTATATACCCATCACCCTGAGTTACGTATAATACATTATACTTCCAAAATACGACTGCCCATCACCAACTAAAATAGAAAATGGGAGGAATTATTCCTAAATTTTCGACAACATGTAAGTCTTAAGGAATTAATAGCCGATTAGTTAGGTTAGGTTAGTTTAGGCCGGGTGTGGTTGGCTAAGGCCATTTTTGGTTGGGCTGGGTTCAGCTGGATTAGGTATAGACGGATTAGGTTAGACTGGGTTAGAATACGTCGGTTTAGATGTGTTTAGGTTGGGTTATATTAGGTTAGGTTAGGCTGGGTTAGGTTGGGTTGGATTAGGTCATTTTAGGCTTGGCTGGGGTGGGTTAGGCTACGAATGATTAGGTTAAGTGAGACTGGGCGAGATTAGGTTGGTTTAGATAGGTTAGGCTGCGTTAAGGTAGATTATATTAGGTATGGGGAGGTGAGGTGGGATTGTAAGGTTAAATATAATTAGACTGGGCAAGGTGAGGCTTAATCAGATTAGGTTGGGTTAATATAGGTTGAATTGGGTAATTCTAGGTTAGGCGGGGTTCGATATGACCAAGTATGAAGAAATTTGTTGAGCCTGGGTTAAGTTAGGTCGGGTTAGATATGATTAGCTGGGGCTGGGTTAGGTGAAGCTGAATAAGGTTAAGTATGGGTAGGGTCTGTGTGATTAGTTCTGATTAGCCCTGGTTAGGAGGGATTCCATTAGGACCATGCACTAGCACACACACACACACACACACACACACATCGTCGGAGGTGGACGTCTGTACCGGCGCTCCATACCAGCTCAACACGGCCAGAGGCATTACCTAAATAAGTATCTTTGAATGAGTCAAGCTCTGTACCATGTTAGACTAAATGATTTTTCATTATTAAAAGGAAAAGAAATAATAAGTTTAAATAAGACTGGTTCAAACAACAAAGAACCACGATGCGTTGAGTCAGCTGGGTTTGTTTATACTACAGCAACACGGGGAAAGCGTGCATACTTTGTAAGTACACACTCTGTTCATTTAGTTTTACAAAATGGATCCATACATCAGTATAACAAATTTGGAAAAGAAAAGGGATAAAAGTAAAAAGCAAAATGATGATTTCTACCAAGAACTGGTTGAAGTGGAGACTCACAATAGACTGGTTGAACGTGTACACAAACTAGAAATGGCTTTCAAAAATGAAATTGATGAAATAAAGAAGCAAATGCACCTGCAAAAGGAAGAGATAGAAAAACTGGGAAGGGAGGCCAATAAGAAAGACACAACCATAAGTGAACTAACAGTGAAATTGAATACCCTTAGGAAGAAAGTGAGTGAAATGGGAAGTACAGTAGTTAATCACGAGAGTGTTATGGAAGAGTTAAAAAATGACACAGAGACAATTAGACAAGCAAGCAGTCTTATGGACCAGAGCAGTGATATTGAGGAGAAGATAACACAGGTGAATGAAGCTGTGCAAAGCTACAAAAATGATGTAGAAATCACGTATGCTGAAATGGTGAAAGTAAAGAAAGACTTAGAAACAAGGGTGGAGGAAAAAAACATTAAAAAGGAAGTGAAAAGAATAATCCAAAACAATCCAAAGTTAGTCAGAGATTCAGTAGAAATAAATAAATCAATAGTAATCACTGGTATAGAAGAGGAAGAAATTAAAAACAAAATCACTAGAGACAAAAAGGAGATGGCAAATGTAATGAGCTTACTGAAAGAAGTATCAGAGGAAATCTGTAGTAAAGACATAGAGGAACACAAAAGGTTAGGGAAATACGAGAAAAGCAAGACAAGACCTCTAAAGGTGACTCCAGAGTGTAAACACTGTGGAAGAGATACTAAAAAAAAAAAGGAGTTCAAAAAAATGTATGGATAAAAAGATGTCTAACACAAGAGGAACTGGAATTACTGAAAGAGAAAAGGGAGGAAGCAAAAACAAAAAATGAGGGAAGATCAGAAGAGGACAAGAAGAAATTTTTTTACAAAGTAATAGGATTGCAGGTACGAAAGTGGTACACAAACAGGATGGAAGAAAAAGGAGGAAGTTAGTAGAACCATGTCATGACAAGTATATAAACAAGATGATAAAGTTGATGTACTCAAATGTGGATGGAATGGTATCTAAATTACTAGAGATGAATGATTATGTCAGAGAAAATGAACCACAAATAATATGCCTAACTGAGACAAAATTAACACCAAGGATATCCAATGACATACTAAACTTAGAGGAATACAATATATGGAGAAGAGACAAAATTAAAAAAAAGGAGGAGGAATTATAATATTAACTAAGAAAAATCTAAAAGTCAAGGAAATAAACCTAGATATACCATCACAAGTAGAACTGATTGCAGTAGAGATCGACACATCTGAAGGTAAAGTAATTGTAGCCAATTTGTATATGCCACCCAGATCAAACACATGGGAAAGAGACGAATATGAGGACCTGGCAGAGAGTACAATTCAGAGTATAAGATCCTTGCTACATAAAATGGAAGAGAAATCGGAAAGAATTATACTAACCGGGGATTTCAATACAAATATAAATTGGAATACACTAGATATAAATAGCCAAGAAAGCTGTTGGGACCAAAAGCTCCTGGATCTCGTACAAGAGTTTTTCTTAACGCAACATGTGAGGGAAACCACTAGAAAGAGAGGACTTGATGTACCTTCAGTGCTAGATCTGATATTTACTAGGCAAGAAAATGACATTGACAGTTTAATATATCACCCTCCACTCGGCAAAAGCGATCATGCAGTACTAAATTATAACTTCAGGATAGCATATGACATAGTAAACAGCAATGACAGTTACAAAAAGAGACTAAACTATAAAAAGGGAAATTATCAAGACCTAAAGAAGTATTTCTTAGAAGTTGATTGGGAAAATGAGCTTAGAGGACAAGATTTAAATGCTGTATATAAAAAATTTTGTTAATTTTATGAAATAGGAGTCCAGAAGTACATCCCACAGCACAAAGAAGCAAATAAGAAAATACAGAAATGGTTCAATACAGAATGTAAAAAATCAAAAGAAAGAAGAGATTTGTTGTGGAATAGATACAGAAGACACAATAGTGAAAGGGCGTATAATAATTACAGACAGGCAAGAAACGACTATACAAGAATAAGGAGGGAAGCCCAAAAACAGTTTGAGGAGGATATAATAAATAAAAGTAGTGATCAACCAAAGCTGTTTTACAGCTATATCAGAAGCAAAACCAATGTAAAAGATATAATACAATCCATCACGGACGAGGGAATCACTTATACACAAGAGAAATATATTTGTGAAGCACTAAATAAGAATTTCCAATTAGTTTTTACAGAAGAAAAAAATTTTGTGAGGGAATATGTGGAACACGCATGTCCACACATACTACCAGATATACAGTACAAATAGCAGAAAAAGTAATACAAGAGGAGTTAAGTAGATTAGACAGAGGAAAAGCTAGTGGTCCTGATGAAATTTCATGTTGGGTGTTACGAGAATGTGCAAAGGAGTTAAGTAAACCATTATTTTTAATTTTCAAGAAATCCTTGAGTCAAGGGAAACTACCTGATATTTGGAAAAAAGCAAATATAGTCCCCTTATTCAAGAAAGGAAATAGACAAAATCCTCTCAACTACCGACCAGTATCACTGACCAGTGTTGTAAGCAAGGTATTAGAAAAACTTATAAGAAAAGCTTGGGTAAATCATCTAGAAGAACACAGTATGATAACAGAAAGACAGGATGGTTTCAGAAAAGGAAAATCATGTGTTACTAATCTGTTGAGCTACTATGACAGAGTAACAAACACAATACAGGAAAGGGAAGGATGGGTGGACAGTATCTATTTAGATTTCAAGAAAGCTTTTGACACAGTACCACACCAAAGACTTTTATGGAAGCTGTACCATCAAGGAGGAATTCGAGGCAAACTGTTTTGTTGGATGCAAGACTTTCTCATAAAAAGAGAAATGAGGACAGTACTAAGAGGAAACTACTCATCATGGAAAGATGTGACTAGTGGAGTACCACAGGGTTCGGTGCTGGCACCAATCATGTTTCTAGTGTATATAAATGATATAAACAGTAACACTGGAAATGAGAGCTATCTGAATATGTTTGCAGATGATGCAAAAATACAAAGGAGAATTACTAGCACAGACTCTTGTAGGGAGCTACAAGAAGAATTAAATAAACTTCATGAATGGGGTAGTATATGGCAAATGGAATTCAATGTGGACAAGTGTCATGTAATCAAGTTTGGTAAAAGTGGAAAAAGACCTGATTGGGATTATAAGTTAGGAAATAAAACCCTATACACATCAGAAAGAGAGAAAGACCTAGGTGTGATAATCAATAACAGACTATCTCCGGCTGACCACATCAGCGAGAAGGTACGGAACATGTATACACTGCTTGCAAATATGAGAATAGCATTCACATACATAAATGAAGACATGCTAAGAAGGATAATAACATCATTCATTAGACCAACCCTGGAATATGCATCAATAGTCTGGAGTCCTCATCTCAAAAAGCATACAGACAAGATTGAAAAAGTTCAAAGGGCCGCTACAAGATGGATACCAAGCTTAAGGGACCTAAGCTACGAAGAAAGACTAAATAAACTGAATCTACCAACACTACAGGAGAGAAGGAAAAGAGGTGACATGATAATGCTATACAAGTGCATATCAGGAAAGGAGAAAATAGACATAAATGATCACTTAACATATGGAGAAGCATCAGCAAGAGGACACTGCAAAAAACTGCATAAGAAGAGAGGTGATAAAGACGTAAGGAAATTCAGTTTCCCAAACAGAGCAATTGATCAATGGAATGCACTACCGAATGAAATAGTGTGTGCCAAAACAATTCACAAATTTAAGGATATGTACGATAAATATGGTCTAAGACACGGGACAATACGAGCTGGACTCATTCCTGTAAAGATACAATTAGGTAAGAACAATTAGGTAAGAACATACACACACACACACACACACACACACACTACCCTTCTTTGATGTTCCTCCCAGATCTACTGTCTATGTTTACCCTATCCTTTCACTGAGGCTGACATTGATCCGAATGTATGTGCCAAATATACAGCTACACATGCATACACAGCTACACATGCATACACAGCTACACATGCATACATAGATACACATGCATACACAGCTACACATGCATACACAGCTACACATGCATACACAGCTACACATGCATACATAGATACACATGCATACACAGCTACACATGCATACATAGATACACATGCATACACAGATACACATACATACACAGCTACACATGCATACACAGATACACATGCATACACAGATATACATGCATACACAGATACACATGCATACACAGCTACACATGCATACACAGCTACACATGCATACACAGCTACATATACATACACAGCTACACATGCATACACAGCTACACATGCACACACATTGTCCCATCACACGCCAGGGTATATCAGTCACCCAGGAGTGGGTCACAGGAGCCTGGTAGCGTTATTACTGTCAGCATCACAGTTCCTTCACCTAACGTGGATCGTATGTTCGTTCTTCTGCAGCTTATTTCACGTAGCTCAGTGGCAGAAAAACAGTATTTTTTTTTTTTAATGCAAGGAAAAAGGAACCAAAGGCCAGGAGCCCACAAACTGTTCCCGCCAAGAAATAAAAAACAAAAACAAGATAACAGAGCCAAATTCAAGATCCGTTCATTTCGAGACACACTGCTTTTGTATGACTGGAGATCATAGGCAGTAGGAAAGACAGACAGAGGGAGACAGTTCCAGAGCTGACCTGTGGTTCTACGTCCATTCCATAGCACTTACTCGTGACTGGCATCATAATCTAGTACGTATTTCATGATCGAGGCAATATAATGCATGTACTCTAACCTATATAGATCCCTAACATCTTTCTGTTCAGTTAATGGCCAAGTATATTAAGAACGGAGGGTATATTTGACTAGTAACCAAGGAGACTCATTCTTACCCCACAACTAAAACTTATCAAATTTCATGCAAACATAGCTTAGTGGATATATTATACTAGTAACCAAGGAGACTCATTCGTACCTCATTAGAGTGCGTCATAGGAGCCTGAGAGTGGCAATATCGCTATCATTAACTTTGGCTCGTATTCTCACTGGCGAAGAAGGCTCCCTAACGCCTTCTCCTAAGCGACTTATTTTGCTTATTACACTTTACTGTCCTTCTCATTGTTACATAAACCATTCTAATATCGCCATATTCTCCATAAATGACGTACACGGGGATCTTTATCAGCATATCCACAAATAAATCGCTAAGGAAGAAGTGCTACCGTCTATATCCCTCCAAAAGGTTCAGGGCAACTCTAGTATTCTGTTCTAGCTGTCGATGGGAACTGATAGTGAGGAAGCAGTGGACATGGTCAGTGCAAAACCCCGTCAGCGTGCATTATTATCTCCGCCAGGCCTTGCCTTCGATATGACAGATAACACAGACACAGGCAAAGCACTTGACACACTCCTGCTGCATTAGGCGTTGAGGCGGGTATCTGGGTGGTGTGCTGGTGCTGTGCTGGTGTAGACGGTATGGCGGGCAAACGAACGGTATTAGTGGTGTTACTGGCTGCCTTTACCTCCTGCCTGGATGTGGAGGAACGTGAGGTAAATGGGGGGGGGAGGGAGGGATGGAGGGAAAAAGAGGAGGAGGAGGAGGAGAGTATGTTGGTGTAGATGGTATGACGGGCAAACGAATGGTATTATTGGTGGTGTTACTGGCTGCCTTTACCTCCTGCCTGGATGTGGAGGAAAGTAAGGTAAATGGGGGGGGGAGAGGGAGGGATGGAGGGAAAGAGAGAAGGAGGAGAGTGTGTTGGTGTAGATGGTATGACGGGCGAATGAATGGTACTATTGGCGGTGTTACTGGCTGCCTTTGCCTCCTGTTTGGATATGGAGGAAAGTGAGGTAACTGGAGAGAAGGGCGGAAGGAAGAGGGAGAGAGTGGAGGAAAAGAGAGAAGGACGTGAAAGTGCATTGTTCGGTTGAAACGGTTATGGCGGACAAAGGAGAGCTGTTGTGTTCCTGTGAGTAGTGTTTTTGTTTTCCTGATGCAGTCTTGATGTGGAGGCACGAGAGGAAAATGGGGAGAAAGTGTGGAGGGAAGAGTGAAGGAGTTGAGGAAAGGGGTGGAGGGAAGAGGGAAGGAGTTGAGGAAAGGGGCGGAGGGAAGAGGGAAAGAGTTGAGGAAAGGGGTGGAAGTGAAGGAATGCTATTGTGGCTGACGGTTATGGCGGTAGAATGGCCGAGAATTACTGTGGTACTATGTGTGTGCCGTTTTTCTTTTTCCTGCTTCTTCCATTCTTTAAATTAATCATGGCCAGGCAGTGTGCAGGAACGTGAAGTCGGTGGAGAGAAATAATGGAAGGCAAAGGGAAGGGTGGAAGTAAAGGGAAGAAGCGGAGAACTGCTTGATTGTGGGTAACACGTGTATTTTTCTTCTTTAATTCACGATCAGCTTTGATGTGAGGGACGGTAACGGAGAAAAAAAAAAAAAAGGAAAAGACAAAGAGTGGAGGAAAAGAGGAGGCACGGTTTGAAATTAATCTCTCCTAAACAGAATAAAATCATATGTTTGTAGACAAAAACACACGCAAAAAAAATACTGAACACGATTGTCAACATTTCCAAGGGTGTCCCACAGTTCTGAGTAATTATTATTAGTGTTGTGGTGTTGTTGATGTGGCTGTGACTGAAAGCATTAGGAGAAATACCATGTGGAGAAGATGAGGAATGAGAAACTGACTTGAAAACTGTATGTGAAGGAGGTGGAGTGGAGGGCAGACCGAGGATGAAATGAAGGGATGAAGTGGAGAGATGTATGAGAGAGGGAGGTGTGAGTTGGAGAAAGTGCAGCCCATATGGAAGACAGAGTGACATGGAGGAGATTTGTTTGCGGCCACAACTTAGGGGATTAAGGCAACTGGCCATAGATAGACAGACAGGCAGACAGATATTCCGCGCAAAACAATAGACAGACAGACAGACACAGAGATATTCAGAGCAGAGCAATAGACAGACAGGAGACAGACAGATTCCGTCCAAAGCAATAAAGAGACAGACAGACATCCCTCGCGATGCTATATTGACACAAACGTGGAGAGGCAAAATGCTTGGTGTTCCCATTCTTGCTTTCACGATGACAGTGCGGAATGTTGCTTTCTATAGTGTGTTTATTCTAACCTGGCCAAGATCCCTAACCAATTCCAGCTCAGGTGATTGCGAAGTGAGGTGAGACTGGATGGTTGATTTGACTAGTGACCAAGGAGACTCAGCCCTTTCACATAACAAAGACTCGTACAAATTCATGCAGTCACTACTTTTCATGCTGTGACATTGGTCCAGTTCCGCTAAATGAAAACTAACAGACTATAGTGACATTTTCTGCCTTACCCATAGTTGTTACTGTTACGGTCCCAGGTACAGGCACAGACACAAGCCTATTCCCAAAGTTTGACGGATACATAGCGGAAGAATCGCAGCATCTGAAACACGCACTGGTACTGACAGGGTTTTCACTGTATTTCGCCAGTTGTAAATTTTCTTCATAAGGAGCTGGGAAGATAACTGTTTCTGTGACTGTACATCTGAATGTGAACCCAGTAGACTGCAGGCTGAAACTGCCCTTTTCCTGCAGTCAAACATCTTCCTTCAGAGGACAGGGAGGGAGCTGAGGGACCTTTATATAACTTATGCATCGGTGCCACCACGTGAAGGTATCCGTCTACTGCAGAATTATCCATAGTATTATTATGGTGCTGGAGAGGAGCGCCTTCATGCGGTGGCACCGATACAACCAGGCGGCTTCACTGCCCGGTTATACAAAGGTCCCTCACATCCCTTCCTGTACCCCGAAAGAAGGAAGAACAACAGGAGGAGTGCAGCATCAGTCTGCCGCCCACTGGGTTCACGCCTCAGATGAAATTGGGGCTACAGCATCAACAACAGCAACAACAACAACAACTACTACTACAACTACAACAACAACAACTACTACTACAACTACAACAACAACAATGACTACTACTA